>NW_010339314.1:0-29495 GCF_000700745.2 Antrostomus carolinensis
AGAGGTCTTTTCCAACCTTAACGATTCTGTGCATTCCTGTCACAGCAGGTTGGCTTCCGTAGGACCCGAGGGGTCTGCTCGTGGGTTAAGAAGCAGTTATAGGGGGGAGCACATCGCAACAGACAGCTTGTCTGATAGCGGGGGGAGTTACCACAGAGCCGCTTCTGCTCCCTGTGCTCCTCCGTGACCCATGAGAGGTGACAGTGCCCTGGGAGCGCGCGCTTCCAGACCTGCGGCTGCAGCCCGCTGCGCTTAGAGATCCCTCTGCGGCTCTCGCTGAGCCGCGCTGGGGCCATGCTGGAAGTGAGCTACAGCAGTGGCAGAGCAGCACACGGGAAGGGAAAAAAGATGTTGCACAATAAATGTCAGTGAGCTTAGGACAAGCAAAAAATAAAAAAGATCTGAATCTGGAATCCTAGGAGCTGGTGTAGAGAATTCAATGGAGATACCATTGCACCACCATGTAAATCATCTGCACATCAACAGCTTCTGTGCTGTATATGGTTCCCCTAATAACACAGCAAAGAGAGTGGCTAGACTTTTTCAACTTCTGAAACTGTGTTAAGCTTGAGGTTATGTTATAGTTACTAAAGCCATCCTTTCCAGGTGTTACTTTCATCTTATTCAGGGTAAGTTTGAGAGCGTGTTTGTAACTGTAGCTCAGGTCTCTGATAATGTTACCGGTTATCATTTGCTTGTATTTTGTTGTGGGTTTGTTGGGGTTTTTATATATATATATCTATATATATTTACAACTTCATTGGAGGGGGAATGTTTACAGATTTCTGTAAATGTTTTTAACAGCCTAATGCTCAGGAAATGTGGAACATAGAGCTGGGTGGAAAGCCAGTGTGTTGAGGCATCCTGAGGGCTGTCTTCTCCTTTACCATCATGTACTGTGTGCAGGCAGAGAATCCCAGAGCGTCCTGTCTGAGAGACTTATTCTTCCAGGAATGGGTTGTGTCATGCAAGTGAGAAACATTTAACATAGTAAAAAGGCTGCACAGTATTTCTAGGTACTAATTTTAAACAAATCACCCAACATTGAAAATAGAACTTCTCATTCAAGCTGAAGATGGAGTTGGAAAAGTGATGTGTAGCTAGATTGTCTGGCTTATTTATAATGAAAACAAATAACCTTGTGAGCAGTGTTGTACAAATGATTGTTGTCCTCTCCAATCTTGTGCTGTACAACATGTTTTTACCACTGTCTGTGCACTGATAATGTATTGACAAGATCTGAGCCTCAGGGAGAAAGGAATTCGATGATCAAGTGGGACAAGGTCATTTAGACACTCATTTAAGCTACTTTTAAAATCAAAACTAAAACTATCTCACAGCTTTGTATGGTAACAACCTTGGGATCTTTTTCTGGCTGCTTCTTTTACAGGGAGGTGGTAAAACGGTCAGAGGCTTTGAACATCCATTTTTTAATCTGAAGAAACCTGGTGAACTGTCTAATGCCAAACAGAATTAATTTTTGTCTGCTCTTCATTTCTCTCCATGCCTCTTACTAAATGTAATTAACAGTGGGTCACATAGTAATCAATATTATGGAACATGTTCTGAACTTTTAATCCTCTCATTGCCTGAAAAACAAAACTATTGGACCCTTATTAATTGCCATCTCTTATGTAAAAGTCATGAATGGACTTAGGCTTTTCACAGGTTCTGCTTCTCCAGTGAAGCTCGTGTGTTGGGGTTTTGTTTTTTTTCCAGAAAAGCAGAGCTTTTTTGACACTTAAATAAAAAAGGAGGTCAGATAGTAACTTAGAGCACTGTCTCTTGCAATAGTAGTCCTAGGAAAGCAATGTTGCATGGCTGAAACGCTGAAATAAACTGAGTGTGGAGAACAGTAGCCTTCTGAATCCTGCCTGTTGCTCAGTAGTACTCGTAGCAGTGATGTATATGGGGCTGCCATCTGTTCTGCGGGACATCATAGCTTGCATTGTGAAAATACAGTCCTTCTCCCATTGAGCTTACACTTGGTACACTGCAAAGTGGTTTTCACAACTTCTTTGAATTGTCTTATTTACCTGCACAAAGCAGTTAGCATCTTCTTTAAGAATCTGGCAGGTTGCCTCTGTCTCTCTTGCTGTTCTAGGCTCTGCACGAGCATAGGGTGGGATTGGGACCTGGACTTCAGACAAGTCTCTTACACAAAGATAAGAGCTACTAACCCGCCCTTTCCTCATCCACATTTTCTTCTGGGACATTTAGCATACTGGAAACACTGGCTGTGCCGTCAGAATGCAGAGGAACAGTGTGTAGCCTGAGCGTGGAAGGGCTGGGGGTTGTGGGGAAGGGCTGAAAGGGCTGTAGCTCCCTTTCCCTTCCACATCTGCCTCTGTTCATGCACACTGGCAAGTGCCTACGTAGGTTCTCATACTTGTTAATGACTTACACAGGGTGGGACATGTGCAGTTTTGCAACTGTTTAGTCTTCCTCCGCCTATGACCATCCTTTCTGTAGGTGGGGGTACGTACTGGTGCACACTGTGTGGAAGATGTATGTTGAGGACTTTGTCTATCATGTTTCAGAAAGTGAAGGAACACAATTTCTTACCCTGTACTTAGACTCTCGCAGACTTTCAGCTCTGTTTTTTTTTGTTTTCTTTTTTTTAATCCTAAGAACCTGTCACAAAGGGCTTACAGAGCGCACGCTGCATTGGCTTGGAATAGTGAGACCCACTGGGTGATTTCTGTGCTCCTGCACACGCCGACACTGCAGATACAGCCCACATGCTATCAAACTGAAAACCCTTGTGGAAAGAAGTCACTCCATAATCTACAAAGGTTATTTTTCTTTAACAATAAGGGAGACTCAAAAGCACAGCAAGACAGATCTCTTCCCCTCCAGCATGTCTGCAGTGCTCTGGAGAGTAAGCTTGAGGCTAGCAACCGTTAAATCTGGGATGCCTCAAGACATTGAAGTGAGGTAAACACCAGCAGTTAGTTTGCAACTGAAATGAATGAAACAGTTGTAAGGCTGTTTCAGTGTTTCTATGTTTTGGAATTGAAATGGATCTCTCATCCCCTGTTCTCATTCAGGTGGGATAACAACTATTTACTGCAACTGAATTCCAAGGAGACAGATCTTAAATCTGACTGAGAAGGCTGTAGCATAATGCAGTTCCTCGGGTATAGTGTTTTATGGTTGAATATGATCGGTACTGGACCCTTGTGACTCACTGGAGGCAAACTACATTTTAAAAAGGCATCTGTCAAATCTTGAAATTCCTGAAAATACAGCTTAGACTGCACACAGAAGCATTATGTGGTTTGAGTCCCTTGCACTTTCTTTGAAAATGTCCACCAGCATGCCTACTGTGAAAAGAAAGCTTTTCAATCCACATAATACACCTTCTGTAAAAACTAACAAGTAATCTGTGTATGTTGCTGGCTATGATTTCAAATCAAGATATACCTTAGGGTTTGGGGTTTTTTTTATGGAGCCAGAAATGGCCCATTGCTTCCTGGCACTCCCTGACATTTTTAGAACAAAATAAGTCTAACTCCAGAAACAGAAATCTGACCTGGCAATCGGGTTTGGAAGTCATACTATACGTTGCTTTTTTTTTTCCCCCTCTTGCTATCAAACTGATTAAAACCATCTGTGGATACCATTGCTATGCCTTCAAACTCAGGTGCTGACAGAGAAAAAGCTTTCTTCACTTAAACCATGAAACCCTTTTAATGGCCAGGGATCATTAGACAAAACGACAAGCTCCAGGATGAAGGTTATTGTGTTACCATCTCTGTATGTATCTTTGAAAGCATCTTACTGTAAAAAAGTTGATGTAAAAATATATAATGAGCCAGAGGCAACAAAAAAGTGGTAAGAATGTCTGATAAAGTCTGTAGTGGGAAAACCAACAAAAAGTTTAAAACTGAAGAGGTAAATGTAAAGTTAATGTTACAAGTATTCTTAGTAAGGTGGAGAAGAAGCTATTTAAATTATGAGAAAGCCTTTATCATAACAAGTGAAAGATAAAAGCAATAGATGACCTTCAAAATAGAATATTTAGCCCTTTATTATTATTATTATTAACATCTTAAATCCTTTTATATAGCCTGTGATTTCATATTTCTGAGTTTTCATTACATTACAACAGCAGGGAGGCATTTAAAAATCTGGTTTAGACTCAGATCAAAGCTGCACCATGCCAGAAATATTCCCGCACGCTCTCAGTGTTGCTTGCAGTCCAAGTGGCAGGGTTTCATTTTTGTGTACAGGCAGGAGCTGGCTGATCTGCAGCTGCCTTTTCACACCCGAATTCCACATGGGATGCCCAAAATTTATGCCTGCTGTGTTTGCACAGGCAGTTTGTTCATATAAGTGTAGAGGAAGATGTGCATGTAGCCTTCTTCTTTGGGAATGCATCTCTGAAGTGGAATTGAACTTGCTCCTGTTCGTGTGTCTCCAATGGGCTTTGAAAGCTGTCCTCGCAGGAGAGCAGAGGTGGCTTCTCAGCAGGCATTAGTGTTTCCTCGCTAAAGCAGTCAGACCCTGGCTAGGGCAGAACGCAACTGCAGTGGAGTTTTAGCCTGAGCAGTGAGGTTGGCATGATAGTGGGAACTGTCCAAAACTTAAGAGAAAGTAAAGCAGAAAGTTTTAAGAAAAGCTTTTAAAAATATGACCTGAGGAAACAGGCTGATGGAAGGGACTTGGGCTTCTGCTCCTGTAACTACACACTTCTCCCTGTCCTGTGCATTGCTGATGGAAGGATCTAAAAGTAGCATTGATGAGAGCAGAGTGAGGAGCAGTTTGTGCATACGACTACGGATGCACTTGCTTTACATCAGATGAGTTGGCTGAGGTTTTGACTGAGTAAACAATATACAAATGGAATAGGCATCTTCTTCGTGAGAGAGAAGTAGCAAAGCAGCAAGGGATATGTCTATGGAAGGGGAAGAGGATCTGGTTAGGAGTTCAGTATATAAGGACAACTAGAAGGTAGGCTATTGACTCTACCTTTTCATTTCTTAGGACACAGCACAGGAACCACGCTGCTCCTTTGGAGGCTGCAGCTCTGGTTTATCCAAAAACACCTCTAAATGATGCTGTTCACCTTCACCAAAGGTGCACACGCTGCTGGGTCTGAGCTGCATCTCTTATGATTGCATCCAATAGTGTTAACAGGAAATATTGGTACAACTTTTTTTGGCATCTTTTTGTACATGTAAGATACATTATTGCTTTTCAAACCCAATTTGTATTTTGCTGGTGATGGTAACTTTTAAAGTGTTTGGAAAGAAGTTAATACACTCAAAGTATAGTCACAGGAACAGGTCTCATTGCATGAAGCCTCAGCAACTTTTTATTTTAAAACCATTTGAACAAACCTCAGGGAGAAGACTGACTTCTGTTACAGAGCAATGCTGACACAAGAACAAATGCCTTTAGCTTTTCCTCGAAAGACTTGGTCTGGAAGTGAGGTGATTGCTAACCACTGCAGCAATCAGATTCTTCCACAACCTCTCAGGAAGAGGACCTTTTATGCCCCACAGAAACTTAATTAGACTTAATAAGGGTCACTTTAATGAGGCAGATTAGGTGCTGTGTTGCATGGGATGATGGGAAGGCAGAGGTGGCCATTAGGAGCTTGTCCAGTTGTAGACTCCTCAAAGGATGATGGGTTTCTTTAATGATGCTGCCCTCATAAAAATGCTTATGAACCCCCCTAGAACTTTTGACTATGTGCTTTGAGCCTCTCTTTTTTTGACAGACAAGAGACCTTGCAGGTAATTTCACTTCACTGACTTAAGTACAGTCTTGGAGTGTGCTGTTCCACACAAATCTCTATTTTGTCGGTATGGTTTCACTTTGTGAAATACTGACCAGAGAGTGGAAGATGAAGTTGTGAGGGATGGAAACAAACCCAAAGAACTTGCTTCTTCTTCCTATTAACAGTAAAAGTTGAATGATCTGCAAAGAGAAGCAACTTTTAAATGCCAAGCTAGCAGCTGTGTCTTACAGCACTTTCCTTATTTAAAAAAAAAAAGATTAAAAAAATCCCCCAGATGTCCTCTGTGCTGCGTACTCCTCAGCTGTTCTTACTATGTCAGCATGGTTTGACTTCCTCACCAACTGACATGCCTACAAATAATTATGAACTGTATAGTATTTAATAGCATTTCTTAATGGTGATTAGTGGGCTGTTAACATGGCAAGCTGTAATAAAAAACTTGTTTTATGAAGAATCCTCTCATCTAGAAGCTTTTGAGATTCTGTAAATAATTGTACTTCCCACCTTCTCTGCAGTGCTGTGAAGAGTTCCTGATCCTTGTGGTCAGGTGGTAATGGGCAGCTCTTGGCAGATAAAGGAGATTTAAGGGTTGAGGCGAAGATGCTAATTCTGTGATCACAGGCTTGACAGTGCTTCAGAGCCTTCCTCTGGAAACAAACAAAAAACTGGAAACATTTTAAAAACTAGAGGATGATACCACAGTCAAGCTTTAAAGGCCAGGGCAGGATGGTGTGGTAGCAGAAAAGATACGATGAATTTTGCAGTTCTGTTTCTGCATCTGCCTGAAGATTTTCCTGTGATGTACGGACATCTGCCTGTGGAGATGTCTTTGCTGCCCAACAAATGCCATAGGTGTCTCAGATACCCACTGTGATGGAGGTACCTGCCATAGCTTTGCATTCCCACAAAAAGTGAAAAATTACTGAAGATTTGTCTTCGCTGCCCACATGTGCAGTAGCACCTGCAATTGCCTTTTAGCCCTGGTGGTCCTGCCAGATAAGTCTACAGGTAGCATTGAGGTAAGCAAGACCTTGCCTCCTGAAATTGGAGAGGTGGTGTATGAGTAGAAAACATCTCCAAGTGCTGGTGTATATTAAGAAATATGTCATGAAAATAATGCAAAGTGATCTCTGCAGGCTGATCTGGTGAGCTTGCTGGCTGTGGTTAACCAAGGAGGGAAAATTGAAACCCACTGACATAGCTTTAGATGAGGCAGTTGATAGTTACACTTCCCAGCTGTTCTGTGGCTGTGGGTTGTTCATCCACAAGCTAATATAGTGGTTTGTGGGCTTTTGAGGGAGTCAAAAGACCTATTTCTGTAACTGAGTTAGCGAGGACATTACCCTGCCTTCAAGACATGGCCCTCTCTACTTAGTGCAACAGACTCCAGTTGGTACACTGATGTGTTACAAGAGGTTGTGATACCCCTGAGCATTATATCCAAGCCTTAGGAGTATTTTTGAGAAACCAAATCTGTGAATTAACAGAAACTTCACCCTCAGGAATCTCTCATCAATGTTTAGGGTGGAGCTGATGCATCATTTTCATGACAGCAGACTAACTGTTCTTGTACAACTTTTCTTGAGGGAGTTGGAGAAAAGAAATTCAGAAAATTAAGGCTTTAGTTCTGGGGGGGGGGTGTGACCTGTGCCAGGAAGGCTCTCCCCACCGTGAGACCCCCTCCTTACCCCCACGCTCCTCCTAGGAGGGATGGATGACAGCACATGCGGTAGCTGGGGCAGATACATGAGCATTGTAGGTGTTGCTGACGGGTCTGCTCGTCCAGACCAAGCAGAAGCTGCTTTCCCTTTTCCTGTCCCTCGGTGGGCACCCTTATTTGGGGTCACCATCTTCTGGCCAGCTGCTGACTTTCATAAAACTTGTAGGAGCAAACTGGCCACCAGATTCAAAAGCTGCTTGAGCAGGAGGGAGGGGGCACAGTGACTGTGTAAGTATCACTTCTTTAGGCTAAAAGGCATTTCTAAAAGTGATCATGACCTCTGGTTAAAATTAATTACTGCTGTAAGACATTTTGTTGGAAATGTAAATACTGTTAAGTACGTTGTTTAGTTTTTGGAAAATTTCTGCAAGTCAGAAAAATACACAGGGAAGAATTTTCATGAGGCATGTCCACATGTATTTTATTTTTTTCAGGTTTAGTACTTCAGTGTTTGCAGCATGCTGCGTAGTCGATGGCGACTGGATTGCGGGTGCTTTGAGGACAGGGATGCTTTAGAGTTAGTTTATTAGATAACTTAACACAGTAACCCAGTCCTGTCTGATCCTCAGATAGCACTGGAGTACGTGACTGACCATAACTACAAAATAAAGACTTCAATGTTCAAAAGCAGCTTGATTTTTTTAAATATCTGTTGTTAGTCAAGGCTAATGGTTAGAAACTGGGGCACTGGTGTGTCTCACAACCACAGAGCATCTAGTTATGGATAAGGCTGTTGAACTGCCACTTATGATTTGCAAGGTGGTTTATGCAAAGCTGTCTTAAAAAATCCGAGTGAGAGAAGCGAACAGTGCTTGAAAGAAAAATGAAACTAAACAAAACCAAAAACCCAAGAAAAAACCAAAACAAACCAAGGAGACATTTTCATCTAATATCATGACATGTTGAGGAGAGGTATGAAGTGTAGTATCCTTAAACTTTTAAGGGTTACACTTTCCAATTAGTATTTTGTTTTCTCTCATCTCCTAGCAAAAATCCCCTTTGTTTTCCTTCCCTTGATCTTTCCTGAGGCTCCTCAGACCTGTCATATGTTTGGGAGACTGGAACATGAGCTTCATGTTGTAACCCCTGCTGACTGTAACGTTCAGCATAAAAAAAAACCCCAAAACCAAAATAACAACAACAACAAAAACCATTTTTTGTGACCAGCAGAGTCTGTTCTCTGCTATAGATTTCAGAAATAGGTGATGGTTCCCCCACCTTCACCCTGAAGTGCCATATTAACATGGGAGCTCCTCAGATCGGTGGTGTTCTTTGGGATGGCTGCTGTCTGCCAAGATGTTTTGTGCAAGCTGCTGCCTGTGAAGCATTTTATCCTCCTGGCTCCATATCTGCCCTGTCAGCAGGGGGCTCTGGAGCCTGAAGGCAACTTAAGCCTAAATAAATGAGTCTTTTTTTTTTTTTTTCTTTTTGCTTCTACCAAAACACACTGTTTTTTTCATAGTCTTCAGTATATCTGATTACATTTTTAAAAATTACTCTTGAAAATTGTAATGTATAGGAAAATTGCAAATTTATAGGACAAGCATTTATAGGACTTCTATGACAAGTTATTTATATATATATATATATATACACACAAAAGATATTTTCTATCTCAAATATAATTTTGTATGATATTTCAGAGAGAAGTTTATGATTCATTTTGCCAGAGGGGATATAAACAAAACATAAGCTAGCACTTTTTAATGCACATTTTTTATTTCTCACCTTCCCAACATTAGCCCCATCAAGCCCACTTGAGTCAATGCAACTCTAATATTCAACACAGGAAAAAAAAATGACTGCTATCACATTTGTTCCTTCCATTAAGGGAGGAAAATAAATTATTAAAGGAACACAGAATTGATACAAGCTTGCAATAGCCACTTGCAGTTTAAAATCCTTTTCCAGTTCTTTCTTTGCTTTCATGCTTTTGTCTAAGGATGGCACAGGTATATCTGGTCTGATCTGCTGAACTGTATTTAGCCCTCGAAGACAAAGTTGTCAGCTTTTCATCACATGAAAAGCCATGTTGTGAGTTCCCCCATCCTTGCACTTGCTACATCCTCACCCTTTTGCTTAGGTTCCTCTTGGCTGGTGGTTGGTTGACGTCCCTTTCATGCCATCCCTGATATGCCTTTCTTATATGTAAACAAGGGGAAGAGCTGAAACCTACTGGTATCTTAAGCAAAACCAGCCCCTTAATATCCTCTTCTAGACTGATCATACAAAGACTCCTTTTCAAATGCGTGCTGCCACAGACTATAGAGCCTGATTTTCTGATTATTTCATTCCTTTCAGTGGATGATTCATATTGACAAAATGGGTGAGCTGTAACATCACTGGGTCATGTAGCATTTTGATTTAATAGGATGCTGCAGTTGTGTCAGTGGAACAAAATAAAACACTATTGATTTCAGAGGCTTGATCTGTTAATGCCTTTGCAGTTATGACAGTTGAAAAAACAATGCATTGCTGGAAAAAGCCCTACTTTATCAACTCTGGTTTTGTTTCACTGACTTGTTTCAAGTCACTGCAATAATTTTCCATAGTATTTGATTGCCATGTGTCTGTAACACCTTAAAATCCTTCAGTGTCTCACGCCTGGTGTCTGTGTAAAGAGGAGATAGCTACCAGAACAGAAATGTCTGTACTCCTGAGTAGGGAAGGCTCAAAATGCTGCTTCTGATGTCTGTATGCAGATAACCCGGGCTGTTTTGTCAGTATGCTTGCAGGTTGCTTCAGTTTAAGACTTTTCCCCTAAATAAGAAAATGCTCGACTAGATCCTCAACTCCACAGAAATTAGAACTGCCTGAATTAGACCAATGAATGAATAAAAATATTTTTTAATGCTGTACACCTAGAAGTTTTTATTCTGTTACTTGGCCTTAGCAAAATGACGCTGTCTCTAGCTGGATTAATTAAGATTTGTGTTTCTCAGCTCTCCTCTTGGCTATGAATAAAATACTGACTGCTACAGCTGCTCTTGTGAGCCACTAGCTTGGGCTGAGGGTTGTGCCTTGTGTTACACAGAGAAAAAAAATTCTTAGAGGAGCATGTTTAACAAATGTTCTCATGCATGCAACATCAGTATATTAGAAAACCAGAAACCATGTAATCTAAGAATTTCCTCTAGCTAAAGAAGCCATGTCTTAAATTATTTTAAATACTTTTGAAAAACCACAAAACTTCAATGAAGTCTTTTTCCTCCTGGGAGTGATTACCTCTGGTAAATTTGTCCAGCATGTATTTTTACTGTGGGGTAAAGCTGCTCATAAATACAAGTCTCGTGTGTCAGCCGATGTCTCTATCTGTGGGTAGTCTTTTCTTTAGTATCAGATCCCCGAGGTCTACAGTTAAAATTTGTTTGGAATTTCTAGCTTAACTCTTGACTTTGGTGTTGGTTTTGTCCACATGCTGCTGTCCTCTTCCATCCTATGTGAAATGTGGCCTTCCTGAAGGCAGAGATCAAGGGTTTCCTGTATGAGAGGAAAAGGTGTATACGTACACCTTTTGATAGTGGTGTAGCCGTTAACAGACCTGCAACCTCGGTGCAGTTAGTTCAAGTGTGCAATTATATTTTATCAGGCAGACCATGTGCATTTCTTAAATGTACTTTTTTACTTCCCCCCATTTCTACATTTAGTTTCTTTGTTTTTATTATTTGAACTTATGTATTCAATAATACTCATTTTGATTTTAAGTCAAATCTCAAAGCCACCTCTGGAACACAAATGTGCGTAGGAAAATTTCTTCAAGAAGCTCATATGTACTTTTAGCATCTGTTAGCAAGTTGCTGTGAGTTCAAAAGGTTTGAATTTCATAGAATCATAGAATCCTAGAATGTTTTGTGTTGGAAGGGACCTTAAAGATCATCTATTTCCAGCCCCTCTGCCATCAGCAGAGACACCTTCCACTAGACCAGGTTGCTCAAAGCCTCATCCAGCCTGGTCTTGAACACTTCCAGGGAGGGGGCATCCACAACTTCCTTGGGCAACCTGTTCCAGTGTCTCACCAGCCTCACAGGAAAGAATTTCTTCCTAATATCTAATCTGAATCTCCCCTCTTACAGTTTAAAGCCATTTCCCCTTGTTCTATCACTACCTGCCCTTGTAAAAAGTCCCTCCCCAACTTTCTTGTAGGCCCCCTTCAGGTACTGGAAGGCCGCTATAAGATCTCCCCGGAGTCTTCTCTTTTCCAGACTGAACAGCCCCAACTCTCTTTCAGCCTGTCCTCATAGGAGAGGTGCTCCAGCCCTCTGATCATCCTCATGGATCTCCTCTGGACTTGTTCCAGTAGGTCCATGTCCTTCTTGTGTTGGGGGCCCCAGAACTGGACGCAGTACTCCAGGTGGAGTCTCACCAGAGCAGAGTAGAGGGGCAGAATCGCCTCCCTTGACCTGCTGGCCATGCTTCTTTTGATTTAGGTCTCCCAAGAGGTAAAAATACTGTGATTAAATCACTATGCATTCTTTGCAGCAGAAGGTTCCTTCCTTTCCTTCCCTAGGGACAGCCCTCTGCATGTCAACGGTTCAGCTCTTTTCTTGGGCTAGCAATAGTGGTGGCACTGCTACCCCAGAAGCAGATCTGGGGTGATCCCAGGAGTTGTCCCACTGATGGTCAACCCTGCTACCAGTTGGAGATTAGAAGGGGATCTAGGACAGTCACTCAGTGGTGTGGGTTCTTCCAGGCTTCTCCCAAGTCTGACAGTCCAAGGTTGGGTGGATGCAGTCATGTACACTGGTTGTTTTAGGTGTCAGAGTTCACTTCTTAGCCACAAAACAATACAGGCGCAGTCAACATATGTGCCATTTTTCTCCAGGGATTCAGGTAGAGGTGCTTGCTCCCAACCCCAGGTCCTCCATGCCTGGTAGAGAGCAGTTTGTGCTGTGCTCCCCTGCCCATACAGAGGGTTTCCTCCCTCCCTGCAGCTGCTGGCTGACCTGCCCCTTCGCTAGCTTCTCCCTGCAGAAGCAAAGCCCAAGGCTTTGGCTAAGGGGGGTTCCATTTAAAGTTGGTGTTTCACTCGCCTAAGGTGCAACCAGATGGGATGCTGGGGGCAGGAGGGGAGGGCACGTGTTGCCTTTCCGTGAATATCCATTGGTTTCAGAATATTGAATTTGCTGAAAATTGAAAGTATTTTTAATTAGTTGTTAACTGCACTTAATGCACATCGAGCTGCCAAAGTGCATATTGTACTGAGTTTTTTGTGCGTGCAATAGGATGCACGTGACAGGCCATTTGGTTTGTTTACAGATACCAATGCATGAGATTGTAAACTTTCTTGACTAAAGTTTGTGAGCAAGCTGTCTAGAAATTGTGCATCTTTTGCAGATAATGACTGGTACCTCTGTCATGTGACACTCCTTGCCCCAGAAGAGGAACTTCTGTCCTGGGGCATGTACCCGTACCCCTACCTGGCACGTGTTGATCCAGATGCCCGAAAAGGCACTCTCGTCTACCAGCTTGTTGCATATCACAGTAACAATGAAAACACCAGTGCTGGGATAATGTACTCACTCATTGCAGGTAGGTCTAGTAAAAAAAAAAAAGTTAAATTCTGTTAAGTTGCAGATTTTTCTTAACAATTTCCCATTTTATCATTTTGTTGATAGATATTTCCCTGGGGAATCCTTAAAGCTATAGCAGGTACAGCAAGTAGAAGCTGGAGGTGCTTTAAGTAAAAGTTATGCGGATGGGATTCTTTTGCACTGCCACATTTTTGCTTTACTCCTATTTTGAAATCGATTGCAGCCTTACCATTAGCTTAAGGCTTCATTTCTCACCCCTTCTCGTCTCTTTTACACTGCACCAGCCAACAGGGGATGGTGTGAGTGAAAGATAAGGTGCACAACTGGAGAGGAAAGCAGAAGTGCCTGCAAGGACATAGGTAGAAGATTTGAGGATAGCTTACCTTAAAATAGTGAAGATGCAAATGTTCTTGCCATGGGGCATTTTTCAGACCAGCTTTTTGCATATATTGCTAGGTGGTGAAGAGCGATTCCGAGTAGATAAGGATACTGGCATTATCATGACGACTGGCTTGCCTTTCACATGGAACAAGGAGTACGTGGTTACTGTGGAAGCCACAGATGAGTACGGCAACAAAACTCCCTATGCCTCCATTTCCATCCTGGCAGGCTCCCGACCTCCGCAGTTCACTAACATGTCCTACAGTGTGTTTGTCCCTGAAAATACTCCAGCAGGAGAAAAGTAAGTTGTACTTGGGTAGGTGAGCTCCCTCCCTGCAGTCTGAGAGCAACTTCACAGAACACAATAAAGTGAAATTTTTGTGTTGTTGCTTCTCAGGGCTATGCCTATGTGTTTGCCTACTACACTTTAAAAATAGTGTTTTCTAAAAGAAATTATACATTTTCTGGTGTTTGAAAGTCTCCAGTATGGACATGGTGTAGTCTGGGATGGTAGAATTCTGCTGAAATTACTATTTTAGTGCTCTTGGGGTCTTATTGCATTGCCTCATGAATTAAAACAGCCAAACTCCTGGCTATGCATCTCCTGTAGCACTTCAGATATAAATGAGTGCTTGAAAAATACTGTATTTTAATTAACCAGATTTGGAGTTGTTTGTATCCCATTTGACTTGTATTTAAATTTTTAAAAAGGCAAGTTATTGCCAGAATCTTGAGATAACAGTGCCTGTTTGAAGTGCAGATAGATACAGCTAAGTCTCCAAGGGACTCTGCTGTTGCGCAAAGAGTAGCTAAGCCGAGCCACAGTGGGGAGATGCTGCCAAGCTCGCTCTGGTTTTATTGTCGGTGTTCAGCTGCCTGAGAGCAGCACGAGCTTTTAAGGCACCAAGTAGCAGGTAGAGCAGTGCCATAAGGCCTTTAAGGAGTAGGAAATCTCAAAATAAGCTGATGAAGTAGGAAAAATTGCTGGAGATGTGCCACTTACTTCTTTAAAGAGACTGAAGGAGGAGGAGGACTAGTGAAATTTATCTCCTTCCCTGGAGCTTTCACTGAGATGCTCTTAAAGTATATTGTCACACTGACCAGAAACTGCTGTGAAAAATGGAGCTTCAAAGCATAAGTCACGGCAGGGAGGCAAACCTTAATTTCATGTCCTGATAAGGAGGACAGCAGGGTCTGGAAAGGCCCTGTGCTTCATGGGTTTCCTGTCCATCTCTGAAGCTTTTCCTTTTCTGAATATACAGCTTCAAAGAAAGTCAAAACTATTGTAGTTCAGTTATCTCTGTAACTGAGGCTAAGCCAGTAACTGCTGTCAAGTATTTGGAAGGGTACAAAAGGGAAGAAAAGGACGTTTTCGTGTTAGTAGGGGGTTGAAATGGGTTGTTATCCCAGCCCTGCTATGTCAGGGGATCAGTTTGGTGAGAGAAAAGAGGGTAGGTGGGCTCCATGTAGCACAGGCATTTCCAGTCTCAATACAAAGATGAGCCCAGCATTGACAGAGTGAGCAATTCACCTTTTGTCATCCTCATCCTCCTCTTCTAGGTGCTCAGGAGACGGCTTTTGTTGTTGTTTTGAAGCAAAGGGTTATTCTCTCATTCTTTACAGAGTAGCAGTTGTTGAGGCTGTTTCTTTCCAGAGCCAGTCTCTTTCATACACTCTGCTGACGAACCCCAGCGGGCTCTTCATGGTGCAACAGGAGAGCGGAGAGCTCAGCCTGACCCACCCCGTGGACTACGAGAGCGAGCACCACCTCTATCACCTCTTACTGAAAGCTATGGAAGTTGAGAGCACTCTTAGCAGCGTGACTGAGGTATGTGGATCGCTTCAGTGCCTCCCCGCTGTCTCTGCAATCTCTGCTGCCTTGTTAGCAGGACTAGTTATGCACAGGGATAGCCTAGAAAACTCACGAAGATGCTTGGAAGGGAGGAGGCCTTATGGTGCAGGCAGAAGCCTGGACTCTGATCTGGATTCAGATCCAGGCTCTGCAAAATGCTTCTTGTTTCTGTTTGGATTTGCCTCCTGTCTGTTTGGGACTGAAGGAAATAACATTTCTCTGTGTTACAGTAGTGTGAGGAAAAGTTTAGCATTGAAGGAGTAAGGATGGGAGAGCAGCAAAAGCAGTGGCTGCCCAGGCAGTGTCCGGAATGAGGTGCCCATGCTCCTAAGTTCAGAAACTAAAATCCCCTCTTGACATGTCCTTTTCTCTCAGGTCATGGTCCATATCACGGATGAAAATGACTGTTCTCCTGAATTTCAGCACTCCATTTACAGCAGAGACAACATTCTTGAAACCATTCCTGTCGGCACGTCTCTACTGCAAGGTGAGGACCATCCTGGTACCTTTTGTTTCAGTCTTGCCATGGACCTGCCAGTTTTTGTTACATGTTCATGTTCTTACCATGAGGAAGTACCAGCTCTTCCTCGGCAAGCACTGCCTTTGTAGATGTGGATGGTAGCCTTCCTGGAGAGCTGTAGGTGGCTTTTAGGTATCCTGGAAGTAGAGTTGGGAGTGTCATCAGGTGAAGACCACCATGCTGGGTAATACAGCAGTGCCCAGGGAGGGATCTTATGCTATCCCAAGAGCAGTTAAGGAAGCTGAAAGCCAGTGACTTACTGCATTGCCGTAACTTTTTTCCTTTAAATCTTGTGGCTGTCTTTTAACTCAGCTTGGTCACCTTTTTGTGTCCTGGAAGCAAATGCAACTACTTTTTCTTAATTTGTTAAATAAATAACCAGTTTTTTAAATGGACATCTAGTTTTATCAAATAGGTATTAATGCTGTGTAATTGACTTGCAAAGCATTAAAGGAGAAACCTTTGTAAAGCCTGTGAACTTTTATATTTATGGTTGTGGCTTACTAGTCATTGTTCCAAGATTGTTGTGTTTAAGATGGCCACATATCGCTTGCACGTAAGCCCTGAGTGCACAGATGACATTTTTAGAGGCTAGGATAGTATCCTGTTAAAAGACTAGAGCTGTTGGGAATAATTTTAAGCCCCAAATTCCAACCAAAACTTCAAGGTTCCTCTCAAAATGCTGTGTTTGCATAAATGAGAATTGAACTGGGATGATGCTACATCTTTTGTCTGTCTACAAAGTCGAACAGACAAGGAATTAAAGTCCATTTTCCAACCTGTTTTACTGGTGTCAGTTTAATGCCTTCAAAAATGTCTTGAGATCTGACCTGATCTGTCATGATATGATACATGCCACAGATGTGTTCTGCCTAAAACTGGGAGAACACTTAACGACTCACCATCAGTATTCAAACTGGAAGTAGGGGCAGGTACTGGAGAAGTAATGGGAACCGGGGCTGAGACCTAAGGGGGGTTATGAACCATGTGAGAAATGGATAAGTGCCAAATTAACATATGTAAGACATCTTTTGAAGACCATGATGTAAATTTCCCAAATTTGAAGCTGAACTTGTTCAGGATGCAGTGCTGATAAGAAGCTTAGCTTCCATTGCATAGCCACATGCTGGTAACAGGGTTGCAGCATCTGCTTTCTCTTAACACTTATCAAGAAAGTTCAGAGATTGCTGTGGCTCATTCTTTGGTTTAATTAGCTCTTGGGAAGAAATAAGTTTGTTGTAATGATCAACTCCTAAAAATTCATAAGCGTGTCATTTTTCTTAAAAAGATGAATGTTCTTCTCTCCAGGAGACTTGTAAAGCTGATCAAAATTCACTCAGTTGTGGGGAAGAAAAGTACTCCCCATGTCCAAAGCAAGCAGAACAGCAAATCTGTGCAGTATGGTTCGCAATTGCATCCTGTTTGATTGTCTTGCCATATGGGGTACATTTCAAGAGAAAGAGCCTTCTTAAAAAAGAAAATGCAAGGTGGAAATATAGTGGCAGTCAGTGAAAACGGGTGAGTGAACACTCACTTGGTATTGAAGGGCTGAGCAGCGTTGGTAGTGCCTGCAAGGAAGCCATATGTGCAGTCACCTGTAGCCTGTACCGGATGAGTGCTGTGCCGCTAACTCTGACTGCCAAAGCAAGTATCATCTCAGGAAAAAAAACCCAAAAATACTCTTACCCTGACTGTACTGGCTGTAACTCCTGGAGAGATGGGATGTTGCAACCTCAGAATGTCCCGCAGACAAAAAGAAATGCAAATTCAAGACAGCCTTTGCCATTCTGTGACTTACTGGGTTGCTATTGATGGTCCTGAAAAAGATACCATGATATATACCATTTGTTAAAACTGTCATGATGTAAATGTAGGTTTTAGTCATCAAACATTTTTATTTTAACGTAATATACTCTGGCTTGTATCCTGTTTGTAGTGCTGATGCTGCACTAGCTGAGTCAGTCTGTCTACTTAGTCATTACAGGCAGATCTATGCTCACAGTATGTGCTTTAAGATGTCTGGATGCAAACAAGCTACGATCTGAAAAGCATGGAGCTGTGCTCTCAGCAGGGGTTAGTGTATTCCTTCAGCTGCACCACTGTGCCAGCAAAGCAAGGCTCAGAGTTGTGGCTGGCAACTTTGTGCTAACATACTAGGCTTTGAACTGGAGTTAGCTTGCACTAAGCTAGCTTAGAGGATGGGCAGAGCTAGCACAGACCTGCTGGTGGTTACTATATGATCCTTGAAATACCTTTGCAATGCAGATCAGTTTGCAGGATGGAACAAAATGAAAGGGGAATGCAATTCCCAGTTGCCGTTGGGGAGTAAGACATGTCTCTGTTGTGTACAGTAAGTGTCACGTTCCCTATTTGCAAGAAAACACCTGTAGAAAAAACAGGATTATTATTAAGCACGTATGTATTTGTGAATGGTTACAATTTCTCAGTAATTACTCTAGATTAAATCAGAACTTTTCAAATCAAATAAGTTTATCACTTTCTACATGTCTTTCTAAAAAGAATTGACGACTCAATTTAATATTTTTAGGTAACTTTCATTTCAGTCTTTCTTGAATTTTCATATATTTCATCTTTCTGTTCAGCAAGAGAGTGATTAACTCCAAGGCTCTTGCTTTTGTAGCCTGTAACATACCCAAACATTTATTCACAGCAGGATTTTGAGAGATGTTAAACAAAATATTACAACCACCCCAAATGTCGTTTTAAGTGAAGCTAGTAACTTTCCACAGGCAGAGGTAGTTGAGGTTTTTTGCAACTAAGTGGCACAAATTTAACTGCACTTTTGGAAATCTTTCTCTTCTCTTTTCCTGTTTTGAGGTAATATTCTGATAGCGATGGGTTGTTGTTTCTTCATCTCATTTTTTGGATGGCACTGTAGCTGTCTACAATGGTGTCCATGTGCTTGTTATGGGCACGGACGTCACTCCCAAAAGGCTGTGTGCTACCACAATGACTGCCTCTGTATCCTCCTGGTAGAATAAGGAATTTGTTTACTACCAGTGTAGGTATGATGTGAAGCCTCATTGTTTGGCTAGAAAAATGGCAGGGTAATTAAAGAGGTGAGCTCCTGCTCTTAAAAACTACTTTTGATAGTAGGCTGTAAGCTGTAGCTCTTTGTTCTGCTGATTTGCTGCTTCTGAGTAGATGGGACACTCAACATACTGAACAAACACTTGCTGGGGAGGAATGTTTAATCACTCTTTGTACCTTGAAGTGCCAGGTAATTAAAAAATATGTTAGCTGTAACATAGCTGGGAGCTAATTACATTTGAATGGCATCCCTGGAGAGAGTGAGGACACAGTTTATTACTGATAATGTTCTAGCAACATGCACATTGATTGTGTGGTAATTACCAGTGTTGACTGCTATTTGTACAAATCATGTTGTGTAGTATAGGGATCAGGGCTCTCTGCCTTGCTGAGATCACTCAGATGGGGTTGGAGTGGGGGAAGAGTTGTTTCGCTTTTTCACTCCCAGCCTCCTGCCAAGTTCCCAGACTCTTACCACAAAAATAAGACTTGTGGATAAAACAGATTTAGATTATGTCTGTTCTCAAAAATAAGCATCAAAGTTTACTTGGTAGGAAATAACATAACCAAACCTCTTCTGCAGCATGACCTTTTTGTTAAATGTGTTCTCTAATAGTGCTTGCAACAGACTGTGACTCTGGCTCCAACTCTGAGATCACTTATTTCACCCAGAGCACTGATTTTTCCATCACGCGTCACGGGGTCATCAATTCTAACCAGAGGCTGAACTTTGAGCGAGCAAACCATATGTATGAGTTTGTGGTGATAGCTGTCGATAAAGGACATCCCCCTCGGACAGGGACAGCATCTGTGCGGATTCGAATGGCCAACGTGAATGACGAGGCTCCTGTCTTCTCGCAGTCCGTGTAAGCCAGCTTGAACGCCTGCTTTGGTTTTCTTTGATGCTGCTCATATGTGTATGAGCACTTGGCTAAACGGTCACTTCTTGTTCTGTGCAACTATGAGTACCAGTGAAACTGAGGGGTAATTTGTATGAATTTTGTAGAAGTCAGCCCTTCATTTCTAGATCGTTTCAAAAAAATACTCCAGTTGTGATACCACCCTATTAACTTTATAGAGCAACGGTTTACATAGAGAGAACAGAATGTCTAACTCCATAGGGAATGATTTTGACTGTGTTGACTTCTAGTTCTCAATGTGACTGTCCATGCATAAATATATGGCAGATTAAGATGGTAGTTAGCAAGCATTAAAACTTAATTTTACCATCAGCAGATTCTATTATAAGATAACTCCCTGAGGCCCTGTTTGTTTTAAATCCCTTCTTTCCTTTCCTGAATTAATACTTTTTTGCTTAAGTTTGAAGTATGGATGTTTTAAATACAAAATGTACATTTATATACAAAATTAAATACTGTTTTACATTCATCTCTAGTATCTGATGTTTTCCATCAGTAGATAGGGACATAACAAACACTGCATGATAGATATTAGTCCTTTTTCTCCTCTTAGGAGATGAGAAAACTGATCCTGGTTTGCAGTGCCATGTAGTATGGTGCATATTGACGTCTTCCAAAAGACCCTGGACATTATGTATGGCAAAAATGCAGGATTACAGTCCTAAAATACATAACCTATACTGAACAAAGATGCTCAAAGTCTTGTCTTAAACTGATTAAAGATTGCATGATTGCATGCCCTAAGTTTAAAGAAAATTACATTCATAATGACTTTATAATCTTTAGCTGATGGTTAACGTGGTGATGATTATTCTGGTACTGAATGTGCTGCCATTGCTCCCTTCTGTCCATCAGTTACAGAACTTTCCTTTCGGAAGATGCTGGTCCCAGCACCTTAGTGGCTACTGTTCGGGCAAAGGACCCTGATGGAGATGGGGTGCTATATCTAATTATGGGAGGCAATGAGGAGGGAAACTTTGAACTGGACAGTCAGAAAGGTAAGCAAAGAGGTTTCAGAACACAATCATGTACTGTCTGATCTCTATTGACTCTGCTTCACCTGTGTGTCAAAAATCATAAGAAAGCACCATATTTATATAATCTGCAAATGGGGATTGTATCAATGAGAACTAGCTGTTTGATATGATGGCCTTTCTCCAAACATCAACCAAAACTTGGGATCCTGGTCAAAGGACTGTGTGGTCTAAGATGACTGATTCATAAAATCATAGAATGGCTTGGTTTGGAAAGGACCTTAAAGATCATCTAGTTCCAACCCCCTTGGTGTGGACAGGGTTGCCAACCACTAGATCTGGCTGTCCAGGGCTCCATCCTGGCCTTGAATGCCTCCAGGGATTGGGCAACCACAACTTCTCTGGGAAACCTGTTCCAGTGCCTCACCACCCTCTGGATGAAAAATTTCCTCCTAGTATCTAACCTGAATCTCCTCTCTCTTAGTTTAAAACCATTTCCTCTTGTCTTATCACTATCTGCCCATGTTAAAAGTCACTCTCCCTTCCTGTGCTTTGCATTCAAAATGCAAACTGAACCAACAATACAGCAGCAGAGAAATGTGATGCTTACTTGATTTTGTTTGTTTACATGGTAAAATAAAATAACACTGTGCTTCCAAATTTAGGTATCATTAAACTCCGCAGAAACCCACTGCCCAACCTGAAAGGACCGCAATACACACTGAACATCACTGCGATAGATGACAACGCCTCGGGGGGACCCACCCCTCTCAGCAGTTTTGCTGAGGTTATTGTAGGAGTTAATGACATTAATAACAACAAGCCTGTCTTCAGAGAGGTAAGATGTCTTCCTACAGATATACTTTTCCCATCCATAATTGGGGTTATAAACTCTTCTTGGCTACTGGTGATTGCTGGTGGGCTGAAGGGAGTGTGTTTGCGGAGCAGAATGAATCTGTAAGTGAACACGCAGCCATCTTTCTTCATACTTAAAGAGCAAAGTCTTCGTTATCTTTTTTCCCCCCCCTTTCTCTCCCTTAGAGCTTGATTTCTTTGTGAGTACAAGCAATAGATGTTGTTTTCTTCCAAGTTCTTCTCAGATGTGCTGTAACAAATATCGACACTGTGCAGCAAATTCATGTGGTTCTGTGTAATATACAGGTTTGGGTGTTTGGGTATATTTTTAGTGCGCTTACTACAGTGACAGCACCTGGGTTCTGGAGAATCAGCCTCCAGGCACGTACGTGCTACAGGTAGAAGCCTACGATGCAGACCTCGGCGTTAACGGAGAGGTGAAGTACGGGCTCATGCACCGAGATGGAGCTTCTCTAGGCTTCAGCATTGACCCAGACACAGGTCAGTAGCTTTCAGGTTGCTGAGATAAAATTAAAATGACCTTGTATTGTAATGACAAGGCCACTATATGAGAGTGTCCAAGTGGGCTCATGCTTTAACAGTGTAATTGCTGGGTTAGCAATAACAGCTTGTAGAATAAATGCTGAAAAAAGTTCAGGGCATATGGATAGCCATGCACATATATTAAATTAAGACGATAGCGATTTAAATACCAGATTAAGTAGGGAAACAAACCCCAGTTCAATAAGAAGTTAAAAAACTATTTTGTATCAGTTATCTTCCTATTGGATCAAGTGTAGCTGTAAAAACACAGAGCAGGAAGTGTGACTCTAACAGCTTGAATTTGTTTTTCCCTCCAATGGGTCCTGCCAGTTCTTTAAAACACTTTATTTCTCACCTCATGCACCAATAGGAGGTCCAGTGCAGTGCGTATAGAGGCAAGACCCTTGTACCAGAACAAGGCAGTGACAGACAGTCTTGATGCACTTCAGATGAAGGAGTTATAAACATCGTTGGTGTTTCTGTAGTCAAAACAGTAAGATGTAATATGTGCATGTCCAGGACTGTGCAGGAGACTGGAAGGGCTGACAACAAAGCAGCAGAATCCTGGTCCCTAGCCTAGTAGAGACATAGGTCTGGAAGTGGCCTCCAGAAGTCTCCCAGCCAGAATAAAAGATCTGAGACAGGGAGAGACTTGGTCAGTAGAGAGGAAAAGCTGAATACTGTGAGAAAATAGTTTGATTTATTAACTGAGCTATGTGGTTCTGCCCTATTTTAATCTGTTCAATAAAGCAGCCTCTAGCTTCCATAGTAGAGATTACTTTGGTTACATCACTTGTGCCTTCTGTGGTGCGGCTCTTCCCCAGAATAATAATGAGCTGTCTCTGAAATATTCAGTTTCTTGGACTATCACTGGAGTAAACCTAAGAGAGGCCTTTCAGTGAGGAGGAGACAGTCCTTCTGTGCTCCATGAGGAGTGAGATAACAAGACATTCAGACTGAAGCTCCTTATCAGGGCAGCAGGAGAAAGGTGTTTACTGCTGGCAACATGTGACATGTGAGGAGAGGAGAGGCAGGGGAATTGGAGTTGATCTTGTCCAAGACATATGTTGCAGGGTTGGTGTGGATTAAGCCTGATGGTTGTCCTGCGTGTGGTCAGAGCTTCCTCTTGTGCAGGAGGTGTGCAGGTCCCTTTCTGAAAATTCAGTCCTGAGGCTGTGACACACAGAACAGGAGATGTCTGTGTTCCCAGGAGTCGTCACAACCACGCAGAGTTTTGACCGGGAGAAGCAGAGGGAGTATACGCTGTCTGTTACTGCTACCGACCAGGCACAGGAACCACTGATCGGCGTGTGTCAGGTCACCGTCCTTATTGCTGACATCAATGACAACGATCCCAAGTTTGAGAACAGTCGCTATCAGTGTGAGTGTTTCTTAACTACCTGTCCCAGTGCCACAACATGAACCTGTTTAGTAGTTCCTTATAAGTCTTCCCTTGCTGTGAACTAAGCCAATTGCTGCTTAACCCATCATCAGTGGAAATGCGCAGAATTGATCACTGTCTTCTTTAGTCATTGCAGTACTCTTAAAAACATTGACAGTCTTCACTCCTACAGATCAGACAGATCTGATCCCTTCCCTTTTCAGCTTTTCCCTGCCTAGTTTTTCTGTACACTGAATTTTTATTCGATGTCCCAAAACACAACATGACATCCTAGCTGAGAAGTCACCAGCCTCAACTAGAAGAGCAATTTTCATCTGTGTCTCTTTGACACAGCACCTCTGTTCGAATAGGCTGGAGTGATATTTATCCCTTGTCAAAGAGCCCAAAATCCTTGGCTTCTAGCCTGAGACTGGCTGTGAGTCCCGATGCCTCCTGTGACCGTGCTTGCTGAGGTATCTTTTCCAGTTGTCCCTGGTGCCATTCCCTTTTTCATCCCCACATGATATGCTTTTCATCAGTCTTTCATTTAATTTTACTTGATGATTCTCCATCAGAATTCTGTACTTCAGTACAGTTGGACCTTGTACAGTTGATATCACCCACAAGTGATGAGTGTACTCCCTAGCTGCTGGACTAGGACAGGCCCTTCCTTGCGTAATTGCCTCAGCAAGAATGGCAAAAATTTTTTGATGATACATGTGACAACAGCTCCATTTTGGAGATGTTCTGCCAGTTCTATGGAAATGTCATGCAGTGACCAATGACTTATTAAAATGAAGATGTCTCATAAATGAGTCTTCTTTAGCATCACAGAGGCGAGCATTTTAGCAGGATTCAAAAAGAGGTTGGATGCTTATACAAGCATCTCCTTTAACAAGGAGAAATGACCTGCTAGGAAATAGTCTAAATATACATCTACATTTCATAGTTATGCACAAGGACAGAAAGAAAATCGTGTTGTACCTTTCAGAGTATCTTATAGTGACTAACTCCCAGTGCCAAATTGGTTAAAATGTGCAGGTTGGTAATAGCTATTTCTGCATTTCTACCCATGGTTTCTTCAAACCTGTCCAAAGCAGTGCTGAGAAATCAGGTGGGAGTGATCTCACTGGAAATAAATGTCTTCAAACAGAGTAGAGAAGTCCTTGCAGTAAAGGTAATGTTTGGGTGTTTGGGTATATTTTTAGTGCGCTTACTACAGTGACAGCACCTGGGTTCTGGAGAATCAACCTTTCTGAAAGAAAGATGAACCTTTCTACTCTACCTTCAAACATATCCTTCACGTGAAACTGAAAGGATTTTCTTTTTTTTTTTAAAGCAGTGAAGCTCAGAGGTTGCATTTGGTAAATATGGTGACCTTGGCATTTCTGAGGAATGGGCAGATTTTTTCCTTTCTTCATTGACACAGGGAACCAGCAAAAGTCCTGAAGCAAAGATAGTCCTTTGGAATGGGGAAATGGCAGATAATAAGGTCACTTTATGCATTGCACTTTTCCCGCATCCATACATAAGTAATCAATGTTTGCACGTCACAGAATTAAAAATAGCTTCTTCTCTAACAAGATCAAATGCTATTAGTCATAGGTTTCTGTTCTTCCTGGAAACCCCTAGTTCATTGTTCCTCTGCACTAGGATGTTGGTCAAATCCCTGATTTAAGCTGTGCATCTTATCATCTGCCTGAAAAACAGACATTAAAGAAATGCTTAACTCTATGCAGTAGGGGTGGTAATTGTGAGAGTTATGCCAGCAGCAAGCAGATGTACATGAAACAAGAGAGTACAGCCCTTCCAAGTAATTTTGCATTTTTTCTTACAATGTGATTTAACAGGATTTGACTGCAAAAGCATAAATTTAAACATAAAATTTGATATTTTACAGTGTTTCTTAGCAATAAATTGCATTTTCATTGATCTATTTTAGTGCCAGTAAATATCTTCTGAAAGCAGCTTTACCTGATACTGACGTACCAGGGACATGAATCCTAGGCCAGTTAAATACCCTGGGGGAAAAGGAAAGCTAATTAAAGCTCAAATTGATGTTCATGGAGCAAGCAGTGGTGGTGGTGGTTTACTGCCCGACTGCTGCCACAGACTGTAGATATTAAGGAAGAAAACCAAAACAGAAAAAGTGGTCACTCCACTTCATAAATAGTGTGCAAATCTGATTGTTGCACCTCAAAAATGCTGAAGGAGACACATATAACGGAGAATAAAGATATGAAACAGTTTCAGAATGAGAAGTGATTGACTAGACCGGCTGGGTAGTCTAAACCTACCTGCAATAGCCTTCCCACTGCCAGGGCCGTTCCAATACATTGAGCTGATGGAGCCTTAGTGCATGGAAGTGACTAAAAAACCTGATCAGGGAAGCATCCGTGGCTACTTGGAGGAGAAATTGGGGCTGGAGGGCTGAGGATGGGGGGAAAAGCAAGACCAAAGCAGATCAGAGCAATCTAGAGACTGAGTATGGAAGAGAGGCAGCCAGCAGGGATACGATAGCTTTATCTAAAATTGTGCCTCATGGAGAGGAGGGGAGTAGGAAATGACTGCTCATGATTTCCCATCATTTTGTCGGTGTCCCTGCCAGGAATCAGGCTTTAGGAAGACAAAGTGGATTACTTTTCTGTGCAATGGGTACTTCAACTTCAAAGGCAGGTTCAAAGAAGGACTGGTCTGTCTAGGACTACAGACACAAAGACACAGCCTCTATCTCAGCTGGATGCTGGGAACAGGGAGTGAGACCTAAGGAAAGGGGCATGTATAAAATGATCATTGCCCTTGTCCTGGGCAGCTTCTCCAAAATACTGGGGTGTTGGGGGGGAACTTCACTATGGCCTAAGTCTTCATGCTTTGTGATTACCTACTGCCTCCCGCTGGCAGTGCTGCTGCCACCACTCACATTCAGGATTTGTTCAGTTCACACAAAATTCCTTTTGACATTCAGGTTTTATTCAACTCATATAAAATTCCTTTTGATGCCAGCCTGCTTTTATTTGCAGCTGAGCCCAACAGCCTGGGCTGTGATCTGAAGCCGCAGGCATGCGGGTGGCTGCCGCTGTGGAGAGGCACGGGTGCCGGCGCCGGCATAGTCAGTAAACCTGGCTGTGTCCTGGCTTTTAGCTGAGACAGAGAGAGGTTTCTTTATAGTAGCTAGAATAGTGCTGTGTTTTGGTTTCAGCATCAGATTTGTTACGAGAGAGATGTTGGTAACATACCAATGTTTTAGTTTTTGTCACTGGAAATGAAGGACTTTGTGTTTTGTTAGTCTACAAGTGCAAGATCTAGGGGAGGGGTGAGGAATATTTAAATTAATAAGCTAAATCGCCATTTGGATATACCAATATTCCATATCATATAACATCATGTTCAGTATATTAGTGTGGGTCTCTTCCTCTTTTGGCTCTCTCTGACTTACACTTGGGCTCTTGCTCTTCTGGGATTGAGGTTTCGGTTCAGGATTGTTGCTCCTCTGGGATCGTTATCTGGGAACCGGCTGGGCTTGGTTGGTGGGTGGTGAGCAGTTGCACTGTGCATCACTTATTTGCATATTTGATTACTATTATTTTAATATCATTATTATTTTAAGTTTTGTTTTATTTTATTTCAATTATTAATTTGTTCTTATCTCAGCCTATGAGTCTCTTTCCCCTTACCTGCCAATTCTCTCCCCTATCACCTGAGAGGATGGGAGAGAGTGAATGGCTGTGTTTGGCTGCTAGCCAAGTGGAATCACTGCAACCTGCTTCACCAGCAGCTCACCCAGCATGTCAGGGGAAAGGGAAGGGGCAGCTAAAAGAAGACTGTAGGCACTCCATTAATGATGATACTTTATAACCTGCCTCATTACAAAAACATTTAATCTCCCATGAAGGGGACTATGAGGTTTTACAGGAGTATTTCTATTATTTCTATTACCACAGCCTGGTAAATCAGAGCAAGACCTGCTGACACTACCTTTGTCTTTTCAAAGACTTCCTCAGCGAAGACACTCCAGTGGGGATGAGTTTCCTCCGTGTTGCAGCTCATGACAATGACCAAGGTGTGAATGCTGCCATCACGTACTCAATGTTAGAGCATCAACCTGAATACTTCCAGATCAACCCCAGCATGGGCTGGGTGTATGTGAACCACCTGCTATCCCAGGTAATGCGACTGCTTGGAAGAAAGCAACCTCTGAAATCCATTGCAGAGGGTTAATTGCAATCTCTTGATTTGTACAGAATGGTTTGCAAATATCCTCGATCTTCTTTGTTTCACAGACAACGCGCATTAGTCGCTATATTGTAGCGACAGATGGAGGGAACAGAAGCAGCACTGTGGAGCTGACGGTAACTGTCACTAATGCACTCAGCCAGCCACCCCAGTGGGAGCAGAGTGGATACTGGGTAACCATCCCTGAAAACACTGTTCGTGACACCAAGATAGTGGTACGTTAAAAGTGCAATTACTTCCCTCGTTTCAGCTTCTTCCTCTTTTGTGCTCTGTCTCCATGTCAAAAGTACATGGATGCCCACTCTGCAACCTTACGGCATTGTGCTGTTTCCTTATCAGCCTTCACAGCTGCGTACCCCATTAGAGTTTGTCAGGAGTACCTGCTGCAGAATAGACTGGCGTTTCAGCTGGCAGCAGTTTCCCCAGTGACTTCTTACACCAGCGTCCCCAAGGGTGTGCTGCTGCAGGCAGCAACTTTGCATGAGAAACAATTCCTGTGCCCTGCCTGGGTGGGAAACCCTTGAGGGCTCCCACCGAGGGCCAGCTCCTCACTCCTTCATCCTTAGTCGACTACGCTGCCTGCCTGCATCTTTCCTACAGTTTTTCTCAGTTTATCTCTACAGCATGGAATAGCTGTAGTTTGCTTTGGAGCTCTTCTAACCTAAACCAGTTTCTTTTTAACCTGTACAGGCTTATTCTTTAAGGATAATATCTTCCGTAAATTGCCAGATAATTCCTGCCTTCCTCCTCCTGCAAATAATACTCAAGCACTTTCAAACAATTTGGTTTTGGTCTGTAACTGGTAAAATGTGCAACTCAATGGAGAGCTGTTTTTCTTTTGAATTCCTTTTGTTTCTGAAGGAGGAGACAGGAGGGATTTCCTTTAGTCAATCATGCACTTCTTGCTTGGCACGTTTACAGGCAGGTAAACCTACTGCTGATTAAAGACAAACCTAAATGTTGTAAAATTAAACTCAGCTCTGTAAACTGTTTCTCTTCTGTCTGTTATCCAAGTCATACAGGCATGGATAACATACATATATGAAGAACATATATGCATGTATGTCCTTGCCAACAAGCTGAACATTTAACACTTGCAACCCTGCACTTCATGAATGTATGTGGTGGCTTTTTTCTTCTTCAGACCATCAAAGCCACATCTCCTCTTGGTGATCCCAGGGTTACATACAATCTGGAGGAGGGTCAAGTTCCAGAGACTAACATGCCAGTTCGTTTCTATCTGAAGCCAAACAGAGCTGATGGATCTGCTTCTCTTCTAGTCTCTGAACCACCTGACTTTGAGACAACTAAGTTTTTCACCCTGACAGTCCGGGCACAAAACGTAGCAGTGACCCCTTTAGCTTCCTTTACCACTGTTTATGTGAACATAACAGGTAAGGTTTGCTGCTGTTAGATCACCTCATTCAGAAGAATAGGCTTGTTATTTTTAGTATAATGCCATGTATTGAGGTACCATCCATGAAATGCCAAGCCACCTAAGAATGCTTTGTACATTTCTATAGTGTAAAAGGAAGCTGTGCAGTCATTAAAAAGACTGTTTGAGACAATTTTTAAGTGCAACTATAAAATGTGAAAATATGATGCAAAAATTATCTGTGTGAATGTTTATGCAATGCTAGTGCCTGCTTTTATCAGTGTAATTGCAAAGATTTTCTTCTGATAGGAGGAAAAATCTAGTAAATGTCCTCAAGCTATTGAAAGAAGACAAGTATTACTAGAAACGTTCTGTGCTATAGAAAGATCACAGAATCACAGAATGTTGGG
>NW_010339315.1:0-4042 GCF_000700745.2 Antrostomus carolinensis
AAAATAAAATTAAAATAATGAGAATAATAAGGGTACTAATGGTAACAAACATATATATATTTGTTACCATTAGTACTCTTATTATTCTTATTATTTTAATTTTATTTTACTCTAATTATTAAATTGTTCTTATCTCAACCTACAAGTCTTCTGACTTTTACCCTTCCAGTTCTCTCCCCAGGTCCCTGGGTAGTGGGGGGTGCTGCAAAAAAAAAAAGGCTGCAAGTGGCTGTGTCTGGTTTGGCTGCCAGCTCAATTAAACTATCACACTACTTTAAATCAAACCTCAGCAAAACACTTTGAGTTTTACAGAAAAAATAAACTAAAGCCTTTGTAAACCTCTGCAAGTGGAACACTGTCCCCAGGTTACTGCCTCCATCTCCTTTCCTGGGACCACCCAGGACCACCTGCATCCTCACAGCCCCATGTTCCAGCTCAGGCAATGCCCTTGTTTTAAGCAAACAGTTAAATTCCAGTATTGCCTTCCAATAGGATTTGGCTAGAAATCTGTGATACTCCAGGGGTATCTTAAAGTGCACAACTCTGGAGTTAAATTTTTTGTGCAAAAAGAAAATAATCTTTCCTTAATAAAAAAAAATAACAGAGAAAAGAGAAGGGATGTTCCTGTTGATAACTCAATGCTAAAAAAGAGCTTCAAATTGAGAGCAGCGTTGGGCACAACTGCACCTCCTGGTCCTGTCTGAGCCTCTTGGGTATTTCAGAGGCCACATAACATCCCAGACCTCCCTGTGCACCTGAGGGGAAGCAGAGAGGCTGCCTTATTTCATGTCTCTGCCTCAGTTTCCCCACAGGAAGGCGAGTAGTATCATGCTGCCCCAACGGCTGGTGATGCCTTGGTAGACAGTGGTGGGAAACCCAAATGTGAGGCTTGTTGTAGTGAAACTTTTCCCTCCAAAATCGAGATTTATGGCATAATCGCGGGAGGCTGCAGGGAAGGAGAGGGCAGGACAGCTGCAGCCTCCCAGAAGATGGCACTCGTGGTCTTCAGATCAAGCCTCAGCTCTCTGAAGATGGCCCCTGTGAGGAAGCCAATAAATAGCCCTGGACAGGCTGTCAGGGTGTGTGATTTAGGGACCAGAAATAGTGAAACTGTGGAGATTTCTCAAAAATTAATTTTTCTAAAATGGGAGAAAGATGAAGTTCAGTAATTTTTTTCCTGCCTCCCTTGCAAGCCTCTTCCCTATGAGGAAATCACATTTAACTCCTTCACTGCTGCTGTCCCAGTGGGTTGAAGGTGGCCTTTGGCAGGGGACAATCCTGCCACTGCGTGTTTGTGGCTGGCACAAGTTTGTGGCTGTCACACCGCTGTGCAGAGCCACACAGGGTGCTGATCCTGGGGCACCTCACACCTTCCCCCGGGCAGAGCTGGCTGCCACCCTGCACCAGTGCCACCCCATGGGATGGGGCAGGCAGCACTTCCATCCCGCAGCATCAGGACAAGGCTAATTTAGGAGGGAAGAGATAATTACCAGTGATACATTTTGGCTGAGGTCCTGAGGTTCCCTCTCCCTCAGTTTTAGATCTGCACATCCTATTATTCTGGTTTACACCTCAGCTCTAGAGACACACTTTGGCTTTGAGTTTAAGCATAAGGTGTTGCAAATAACACCTCATGCCAGCCTCAAATCCCAGCCTCCTCTTCTCCCTCACCTTGGCAGCTTTGCCACATATTTTCTAAGAAGCCTATAGAGTGACCCCCCTACTCATACACATCAGGGAGGCACCTACCCTGAAACCCTCAGGATTTTTATCTCCTGTTGTGTTACATCAAGATTTTTTTTCTCCTTGGGCTTCCCTTGTGTCCTACAGAGCCCAACAAGCAGCATCCCTTGGTGGAAATCTTGACTCTGCACCCAGAGCACAGCCATGTCCTGTCTGTGAAAGGTGGCCCTGAAGGCCATATGTGCCTGTGAGTAGGAAAAGCAAAGGTGGCTCATGCAGAGGCCTGGAAGCCCAGGCAGGGCAGGGAGCAAGGGCAGCCATGCAGGCAGGAGAGCTGCAGCCTGGCTGCAGGGCAGCTCCATGGCCAAGAGGCAGAACAAGCATTGCATTGGTGTTACCACTGCTCCAGGACTTGAGGATGGTGATGGGTACGAGATGCCAAGACCCTTGCAGGACACAGATGTACTTGAGATGGACCATTACCATGCGTGAGATGAGTTGTGGTGCAGGCTTGTGGGGATGCTTGGAGCCCCTGGTGTAGGAGAGATGATGTGGGTTAATCATCAAAAGGGGAAGAGCTGTGCCAAGGATCAGAGCAGGAAAATCTGATCTCTCCATCTGAAAAATCTGCAAAATAGTCATTATGGGCTCACAGCCCTGAGGGAGAGATGAGAGGGGACACACCGAGCGCTGCCACACTGGGTCAGGCCAGGTCTGCCTGCAGGAGCATCCCCTCCCCTCGGAGCTCCAGGACAGACACCCAGGGAAGGAACAGGAGAACAAACAAAACTGCCTCTCTCCTCCCACCACCAAAACCTGCTCAGTGTAAATTATGCCCTAATTATTGAGCACTGACTGCCCCCTATAAATTATGGATCTGTCACTGCTCCCTCAGGAGGTGCTGGGGTGATTTTTGTGGTGTCTCTGCAGCTGCACTCCTACTCCCACAGCAGTGCCTGTGCTGATCAGCCCTGCAAAAGCATTTTCAAACAGGAATTATATATATATTTTTGGCATCATTCCTGATTAAACAACTATTAATTGTGTAATAATTTAACAATTATTTTCTGCTAGCTTGAGTGTTCCCTCTTGGTTATGGATCCTGTTGTTAATGTGCTAATCACACCTACATCCCCTCACACTTGTAATCTGGGCTGGTATTATTGTTTGGCCTCCCATAGTACAGCGTGGTGCTGCTGTGTCTTGTGCCAGGAGCAGCTGCATTTCACAGGGCAAGCAAGCTGTAATCACAGAGCAGATAGCTATTATTGGGGTGAACAAAGAAGCTTAGTTTGAGATCTCCCAGACATCATTCACACACAGAATAAGAGACTCTCTCCCAAATAATTTTTGTGCTACTCCTAATATTTTCAGAGTAGAAAAGCAATGAGAGACTTAGACAAGTCCACAGAGTAAAGTCAATGGCAGGGCTGGGAACAGGGCACCAGGGTGATTGTAAAATAGCCATTTTATGCTGCATTGACATGAGGTTCTTAATTACAGAGATCAATCAATACCAAAAAGAATCTCATGTGATCTATACCTATGTAAAACTGAAAGACAAAGGAGTCCAGATCCAGGCTACTCACCATGGACCTCATCCAGTGACAGACAGAGGAAAAAAAACTTCTTTGAGGTAATGGAATATTGTTCTTACTAAGAGAAATATTTTTTAGTAAAAAGTTAGGAGAAAGAGTGGATTCTATAAATGCATTTGTGGGCAGACATCAAGGTGAATAAGTTAAGAGGGTGGTTCTGGTCTGAGCTCAAAAGGTTGGAAACTGGATTATGAGTATATTTGGTTTACTGCACAGTGACAGGCGGCAGGGTGAGGGACTGCCCTGCACCCAGAGCCACCCTGGCTTTGCCCAGGTTGTCCTCTCAGGTGCCCTCAAGCCTTCTGCTGCAAGAAGCAACTGGCACTTCACCCAATCCTCACAGATATTAAAGGAAAAAAATAGTTGGACTGCCTCTCCTTCAATTGGCAAGATGAATTGAGGCTGGGGAGAGCTGCAGTCTGTTAGATCAGATTTGATGCTCCAACAGGAGAATAATGATGTGTAAGAGAAAAAGGGGAAACCCAGAAGTCCTGCTGCAGTGCTATAATCAAGCCCAGGAAGCACCAGGCTTGGCCACAGTGTTTTGGAGAGTGCTGGGGCCACACAGGCACCTGCTGCCCTTGTCAGAGTTACTTTCCAAGTGGAATCACAATGAGTTTAAAGTTGGGACTTGCAAAGAATGCTTCCTAACTGATTGCAGGAAGAGAAAAGTGACATTAAAGCTGAGCAGCCCTGGGCACTTGGTGTCTTGCATTGCTCTGCAATGTGAATGTGAAAACTCAAGTGGGGTCTTCAGGATT
>NW_010339315.1:4069-7746 GCF_000700745.2 Antrostomus carolinensis
CACAGAGCTGCTCTGACAATGCCACCACCTCAGTGACACACTTCATTACATCCCTTCTCCAGAGAGAGGGGATCATACAGACCTCCTCAGCTGCAGTCTGGAGTGACAGCGCAGAGATGTCCGATGTGTCATTTGCAAAGTTGCTTTCTCCTTGAGATTACTTGATTACCAGATATAATTGTTTAATGGAGTCTCATCAATGTCCTCTTGTGCGAGGGGAGAGAACAGACCACATCCTACTTTGTCAAAACAGAAATCCTGGGAGTCTGTATTAGCCAATTACTGTAACCTGCAAGTGTTGTAAAAAGTATTTTTGGTGAATGAAACTGATTTATGGGCTTGATAAATTGTCACTTAAAAAAATCCTTTTTTCCTTTTATGATGGCTGAAGTTCTGGTTATCAGCTCCCCAACCCTATTTTAAAACCCACAGTGAAATCCCTTTTTCTTGCATTTATGGCTAATTCTTGCTCTACAGATTCTGAAACACCACGCTGCTATTCAGTCTCAGGGTACAATGACGTCTGGTGAGAGGGTTTGCAAATGCCTATGAAAAATGGCCAAGATGGGAGCATTTCACCTGATCTGAATTACATGGTTGAGACATTTGTGCAATGTCCAGTGCTGGAAACATGAGAAATGGACTTGTTTCCTCAATGTGCAATTTCAGGACTGTTCCTGACAAACGAAGCCGTCTGCTTACCTTAATCAAGGCATCTCGTTACAGGCTGGTCCTAGGAGTAAGTATTAAACATACTGTACTGTGGCATTATTTATGACTTGCACTGACACTGCATCACTCTGTTATCCATACTTATAGAAAAAGACCCACTGTAAGTATAATTAGTTAATAAATCACCATGAGTGATAAACAGAATGATGGATGCAGGTTTCAGTTGATCACTTTTTTATTAAGGAGAGATAAATCAGCATCATATTGTTGCTGTAAACCTTTCAAATTGGTCAAAAAAATCTTGCCATGCTGAAATGCAGTGGGGAGGTGATTAACATGTCAATTGTGCAGCAACAAATTGTACCTGATAATTGATATCAGTCAATCCTTTTAATTTCTCTCCAATGTAACGGGTGTTATACGTCATCCTGCTCTCCTGCCTCTTCAGCATGGCTTCTGCAACCTTTCCTCCACACCCAGAGACCTCTGTAGGCATCTCCTCCAGCCTCAGCCCATCTCCCTGTAACTGGCTGCTACAGCTCCTGCAAACCTTTCAGCCTTCTCCAACTAACCCTGCACTGCTCCTGGGTATTAGTGCTCTGGTCCCACCTGCTATCAAGAAAGGACAATGCAGTCACCATACAATCTTTTGGTTTTATTTTTTGCTAATAACATCACTATCAGAGCTACAAACCTTACTAAAGTTTGGCTAAAATCTTCCAAAAGGCAGAGATTGGGAAATAGTGATGTTAGCAGATTCAGTTGGGTCCCTACCATCCATCCAGGTATTCACCCCAGGTTGACTCACAAAGTCTAGGAGTTTTGACCTGTTTTGTCTATTAAGGTGAGAAAATGGCTAGAAGGGAGCAACATCCCTTTCTCCCAAGGAACAGACTGGTCAGACACAGGGGAAGAGAGAGACTGAAGTCCTCTTAGAGGAAAGAGCTGAATCAGAGATGCAGAGAGACCCTTGGCTTTGCACAAGCAGCAATTTGGTCTCCTGGTGATTAGCCACTGCTCCAAAGTCAATCATTATATCCTTAAGGCAGGGTTCACAGCTCAGCTTAGTGTTTTCATGGTAGCAAAGAAAAAAACAAAAAATCCAGAATTTAAACCAAATCCCTGCACATAGTACCCACAGAGCAATATCTATGGGAATCAAGATCACACTGCAATTGTGATTTACACAATGGTTGTACCACAGGTGAGCCCATCAGCTGGATGCTCTGCAGCCTCTGGATCCAGCTCTGTCATGGACCATGAGCCCAGCACCAACCCAAACACTCCTGGGTGGGCAGGAGCAGGCAAACACAGCCAGCCATCCCTGGTGTTGGGGTCAAGTGTCTTTCCCTGCATCACTTAATGCAGTATTGGTCCACACCAACAACTCACATGCCTTGCTGTGCTTCTGTGCAGTAAGGGGGGACCAGGAGGCAGCCCAAAGCTCCCCCAGTTGCCTGGGGTAAGACATCACAGGGTCAGGGCTTGCAGCAAGGGCATGACTTTAATTCACAGCTCCAATTAGATAGCTGCTTGATTTCCTTACCAAGTCAAACAGTTTCTAGCACAAAATTTTGCCTGTAGATAAATGCAGGGAAAAAAAATGCTTAGTAATGACTTTCAACTACAATTTTGCCAGGCTAAACCAGGGAAGCTTACTCTGGAGCAGCCTGTGAGCTTGGCCTGTGCTGCACGTTCAGAGGAGTCAGATGTACAACAGACAGGAGAGAAAAGAAGCTGCTCAGTTTGCCAGCTGGAGCAAGCTCTGCAAGTACCCAGCTATATTTAGCTCCCAGTGATAGATGTGCCTTTCTGCCACATTCCCAAGAGAGTCTTACTTCCTCCATAAGACCACACAGCCTTTTTCAGCCTAAGTACTTGCATGGCAAAGTCCAGTTATTAGGTAGAATATTATTAGAAGCAATCATTTTTCTCTTTGTGATGTGCCCATACATTCACAGCTCATTCGTGGTGGTCCAAGCCCTTGTTGTCATCTGTACCACAATCTGCTAGAATTTGCAGGTGCATTACATGCCCTGGGTCACTTGTCCACTGAACCGCAAAACAAAGCTGGGCAGCTCTTGTTCTTCAATGCTTAGTGAGTGGGGCTTGACCTTGAGTCATATGAGTGGATCTACAAGAAACCTGGGGAGAGACTTTTTACAAGGGCAGGGAGTGATAGAACAAGGGGAAATGGCTTTAAACTGGAAGAGAGTAGATTTAGATTAGATATTAGGAAGAAATTCTTCACTGTGAGGCTGGTGAGACACTGGCCCAGGTTGCCCAGAGAAGCTGTGGCTGCTCCTCCCTTGAAGTGTTCAGAGCCAGGTTGAATGAGGCTTTGAGCAACCTGGTCTAGTGGAAGGTGTCCCTGCTGATGGCAGGGGGGTTGGAACTGGGTGAGCTTTAAGGTCCCTTCCAACCCAAACTATTCTATGACTCTATAATCTTCAAGACTATAATCACTGGGTCCCAACCTCAACTGGTGGGTATCTGTGTGGCTGCATGGAAATAATGGAGCAACTTCAGCTTCCACAGGTGGAGAATGTGGGTGGCATCTCCCATTCTCATAACAACCTGTTCTGCCCAATCCACATACACTCTGTGGCTCTGGCTCTTCCTGCCTTTTTCTGTTTCATCATGGTCTCCCCTCTGCGTACATCATATCTGTCAGGTCTCATATCCCCCTGGCATAGCATCCTCTCATATTACACTTGCCATAATACAGAGAAGATGAATATTGCCCCATAAATGCCTCTTAAGTTAATGTAAAACTACATCTTGCTACATCATGTATTCAACAAGCCGTCATTTTCCTCATAAATTTTGAAGAGCGTTTTAGCTTCTAGAAACGATTGGCTTGTGCGTCCAGCTGAGAAATAATCACAGCCCATGGCCTGGGCTGGATGCAGGGGCTGTAAATCATCCCAGGGCTGAGCAGCCGTTCTGCCCTCCCATCCTGAGCACCCACATTTGCTGCTGACTAGTTTTATGGCATCAGCTCA
>NW_010339315.1:7774-57283 GCF_000700745.2 Antrostomus carolinensis
AGGAATGACCCTATTCAACAGCCAGCCCTTTAAATCAGCACCAGGCAGGTGTCGCTCTGCAAGGAAAATAGCCTTACTTTTTTTCTGAGAATGGAAAAAGGAGGATTCCTGGTGCTGTAGCGTTGGTCCCCTATGACAATCAGCACTCAGGGACACATGAGACACTACAGGGCTGTTACCTCTTATTTTACTGGGATATTGGTACTAGATATAAGGAAGAAATTTGTTTTACAAGAAGGGTGGTGAAACCCTGGCCCAGGTTGCCCAGAGAGGTAGAAGCCCCATCCCTGGGAACATTCAAGGCTAGATGGGGCTCTGAGCAACCAGATCTGGTTGAAGATGTCCCTGCTCACTGCAGGGGGTTGGACTAGATGACCTTGAAAGGTTTCTTCCAACCCAAACTATCCTGTGATTCTATGATTCCTGACATTTCCACTCCTACTATGGTGAACACACAGCACTGGAACCATTCAAATTCTAAATATTCACCAGATTTTCCATTTTGGCATGAAGCCAATGAACCTAGAAACCTTCCTGCAGCCAAGTGTCACACTCCAAGGCATTAATTGTGCTACTTCTTTTCAGTGGGCATGGAACAAAAGGGAGAACCTCTTCCTTGGGATGCTCAGCATGAAGGAGACTTTCAAGGTTTACATACAGAAGTGAGACCACTGATCACTTCTGACTGCAGTTGCTCCAATTTGCTTTGCATAGAAAACACTACAAGCTATAAAGATGCCCAACCACAGGGATGAACCCATCTTACTAGAAATAAGATGGTGAGTTGGTCTCTCCTGTATTCTCCAGGGATGAATAGAGATCAGGGAAGCAAAAGACAACAAACTCTCCTCCCAACACACACCAGACCCTTTTTCTGGTAACCACCATGACCTTTAAACCACAATCGTAGGCTGAACTCCACAGCAAATGAGTTTCCAGGCCTCCCTTGGCAGTCATTCCTCTTGACAAAATTCATCATGCACTTTGGCATGAATAGCTAACTTCAGCGCCTGCGTTTTTGGGGAGGTTTGTCAGGAATGACACAGGATAATGTACACTGTATATGCCTGAAGTACACTTAGATACTTCTTAGGATTAGTCCCTTATTTTTCCATACACAGATTTTGCTGGCAGAGGAAGCCCAGCTAAAGCCAAGTGATAGCAGATTAAATGCCCTTTTCATCACATTTTTCCTACCTAAAAGAAAATGTCCCTCTCCCCAGGCAGGCTCAGATTTACCGTGGAGCTGGACATACCCATGGTCTTTAGACAGAACCTCCTAGCAAGCCCACCCAGCCCTGGCCACTGTGTTCATGCCGTGTTTTCCCCCCAAACAGCTGAACTGCCTAGAGCCTCCCTTGGAAAAGGAAATGAATTTCCTCCTGGTCGCTGCTTCTCTGCAGAATTGCCTTTTGGGAAGCTTCAATAACACCAATTCCCTCCTGCATTCAAGTACCCCTGAACGAATGACCCTGCTAGTAGTGCAGTTTTTCTCTTCACCCAGCTCCCCCCTTCTCTCTCTCTCTCTCCCCCAACTTTGATTTGATCAGGCCAAATCTGAAATGATGTGTGAAAGTAATGATATTTTGTAATTAAATCTCTGGTGATGGCGCCTCTAATTTGTGGTACATGCATTGTTCATAAGGAAAAAGACATCAATTCATTTTCTGACTGGCTACTCCAGGGACTCGTAATTAGACCCAGTTCATCTCTTGCTGCCTTGCATATTAAAGAGCTACTGAAACGCAAAGGGAATTTGGGAAAGGGTTTTTTTTAAGCCTTCTAATAATGTTAGCTCAATTAGAAACACACAGGAATTAAAAAAAAAAAAAAAAAGAAAGTTCTGGATTATCTAGAAAATAGAGGCAGGATTTTGAGCAAGCTGGCCAGGGTAGTGTGTTCACTGACCTGCTGCTAAGACCAGGGACCAGTTTTACCTGTTCCCTTAGAAAAGGTGATGTTTTCATGATGGTTTATAAAAGAAAAACATAATACAATAGATGAGGCAGAATCCCATCTTAAGATACTGCCCTTCTGTTCGTCTCCAAAATAAAAGGGAGAAAATTTTGACTTACTACAATTTGAAGAGGAACATCAAGGAAACACATGAAACAGCACAATGTTGTGGAAAGGGAAACAAGCCAGCAGACACACAGGTTGTTTCGTAGGGTTAATGCTATAAATGTGTATTTACATACCATATTATTGTACATTCAGACTTTGCTGGGAACATTTTAAAGGAAGTCTCTGATGGATTATGCTCAGTTCTGTCATAGTTACCAAATAACATAATAAAAGCAAATTCAGTAGGTACTGGCAATAATAAGCAACAGCCCCCAAAGATTCCCTGAGCTTCCCACTTGCAGCAGCATGAGAAACTACATTCCCATCCCACAAGGATTTTAAGAGAACAGATTCTTTCCCTGAACTAGTATAAAGTTGAATTCTCAAAAGCACTTGTGTCACAGTCATCCAGCAATAAAAAAAAAGTCATTTGGGTCAGAAGCATTTGGGTTTGGTCTTTTTAACACTTAAAAGGAATCAGCTTTGTCAGTGTTTGCTTCCCAATGAGAAGTTGCTTCCAAGTGAAAGTCAAATACTTTAACACAAAGATGCTGAAACAAAATACTGATATTTTCAAAACTTTCTGCCTTCATAGTCACTTTTCAATGAAAAGATCTCAGAGAAAGATGCAAATCTGGGGAATCTGCATTTCCTGATGAAACAACCCAGCAGCAGCTTTTGAGATCCCTGACCAGCTCCCTGCACCCTACGGCTCTGTTGGCAATTCCCTGCCCACTATGGATGAGCTCTATTTTGGCAGCACCAGCTATAGCAGGTCCCTTATGTCAGTGGCACCCAGTCTTTTGATACATGCAAATACTAACAATGATTTGAGACACCAGACATCCTTGCCACACCAACAGCCACCCCTTTGGGTCTCCTGCTACAGCCAGATATGACTATTCATCAGAGAAGCACTCGTAGGGAATTAAAAACAGAGCTCCCGCCCAACATGTGGGGACTGTGCTCATCCTCACCATGTCACAGGATCTGCTCCAACACCTGCAAGCAAATCCTTGGGTGGAGGGAGGGGAAGAGGCACCTGCAGGCATGCCTGCTCTGAGGGAAGCAGGGCAGCATGTAAGTGGGATGTTCTCTACAAGCATGAGTAAAGGGAGAGGAGCAAGTGATGGAGAAGCAGCTGAGGAACCTGAAAGAACTAGGATCCTCTCTGTCAAGAGCAGCCAGGCTGGCACACACTGGCAGCACTAACACCAGCCAGCAACTCTGTAAAACTGGATATTTACTGTGGGACCTTTTTGGGGTGCAGGTTAACGTGCTGCACTTTTTGCTCATGAAAAAAGAGTAACAGAAAAGCAATGGACAAGCTTCAGCTGGAAATGCATCCTGGCACTTCAGCTCAGTGAGGTACTGCAGAGATGAGCAAATAAAACAAATCTATAGACTTTTAAACAGAGAGCTATTTTCAGTTAATTCCTCTGCTTTTATGGGGAGTCCCAGCATCTGGCAGAGCCTCCCAAACCCCTGCCATGCTGAGCTCAGCTCCTCTGGCCGGGCAGTCCTGCTTCTTCCAAAGAAGTTCCAAACACTGGTTCATGGCAGGGTGCAAGAGCAGGGGGTGGGAGCCTCCTCCCATGCAGGCAGCTGCCCCTTATCCCCCCCCCCGTCCCCCAAACCCTCACACCTATCACCAACCAGGATTTGCTAATGCGTTGGGCCATGGCTATCATTTCTAACAGGGGAAGGTATCAACATTTCAAAACAGTTTAATTATTCTGAGAATGTTTAGCTATTAGCAAAGACAAGAGAGCTCAGGGCTATTTTTCAGCATTAATTTTCCATTTGAAATGAATTCCTTTTGGTTACACTTTTTAAATGTTTCTTTTAATTAGACACAATTACTTCAGAAGAATTGCTTTTATTTCTAAGCCTGAGATCTCAATGATAAAGCTGTTAACTGGCTGAGCTGAATGCTGTGTATGGCTCATTTAGCTGGTACACTAAAGTATATTGAACTAGGAAATTATACAGTGAATCAGCTATTAATTCATTTTATGATCCTTTCACTCTAACATCCTGAATGAGATCTTCAGGGGGAAATTTAGTCACAATACATATAATTGTTCAACTATATATATGCCACTGGTTTACTACTCTAAGGTTACTGGCATTGCAGAGCTAATCGGAGTGCAACTGTGCAAACAGCATTGACTCCTGACTCCCAGTGCTGCTGGGAGCATCACTGCTGCCTGCAAGGCAGGAGAGCCAGGGAGGTCCTGCATCTGGGGACAAGCCATGGTCCTCTGTCCAGAGCTGGAAAAATAAATTAATCTGCAACTTTTCTGTTTGTCAGTGCTAAGAATTAGCTTCCAAGTGTGTGCCCATGCAGGGTGGCTGTGAGCAAGGCATGGTTGGTACCATTTTGGTATTACCACAATGTTTGGGACAAGCAGGAGCTGCTGGGGACAACCAAGGATTATTTTAGATCATGCTGATGGAGTGTCAGACTGCTGCAAACCACCTGAGAGCTATGAATGAGGTTTTCTCCAAGGGATCTGTCCAAAACAATACATTTCCTCAGACCAAGCAGGACTTGAATCACAACTTGGGCCCTTCATGAGTGGTTAATTAAGCAGCTTCTACAGCAGCAATTGATCCTCTGTGAGTAGGACCAACCCTGATGCAAACTTACATTGATGTGGCCAACACTGCATCATGCAGCACAGGATCCCCCTCTCTTCTGCCCAGCTTCAGGTCCTTTGTAACACCTCATCCCACAGCTTTGCCCTTCATCTAGGTGTCTGCATGACTGATCCTGCTGCAGACATGCTGGAGGAAAAGAGATGTCACAATGGAACATGCATGTCTGAACAGGGAGGAGATGGACTCTGAACCTCCACTGGCTCCTTGGAGCATGCCTGGGAAATCCATGGCCAGGCTGAGCCCTTCTGTCTTAGTCCAACATTCTACCCTTAATACTGCTGATGTGAACTCCTTCCAGATGAAGAAGCTGTTAAAAAAAAAAGGCTGGTTGCCCAAAATGACAGAAGAATTTGTGCTTCAACTCCCAATGCTCCTTTCCTGCAGTGAACACTCAATTGCCATTATCATCCCACCTGGAGTACTTTGTCCAGCTCTGGAGCCCCCAACACAAGAAAGACGTGGACCAGTTAGAATGAGTCCAGAGAAGGCCATGACAATGATCCAAGGGCTGAAGCACCTCTCCTATGAGGACAGGTTGAGAGAGTTGGGGCTGTTCAGCCTGGAGAAGAGTAGGCTTTGGGGAGATCTTATTGCAGCCTTTCAATACCTGAAGGGCCTACAAGAAAGCTGGGGAGGGACCTTCTAAAAAGGCAGGTAGTGATAGAACAAGGAAAAATGTGTTTAAACTGAAAGAAGGGAGGTTTAGATTAGATATTAGGAAGAAGTTCTTTACTGTGAAGCTGGTGAGACACTGGCCCAGGTTGCCCAGAGAAGCTGTTGCTGCTCCTCCCTGGAAGTGTTTAAGGCCAGGCTGGATGAGGTTTTGAGCAACCTGGTCTAGTGGAAGGTGTCCCTGCTGCTGGCGGGGAGGTGGGAACTGGGTGAGCTTTAAGGTCCCTTCCAATCCAAACCATTCCATGATTCTATTCCCAGCACACACCAGTGTGGGAATCCAGTAAGAGCCCCATATCCAGAAAGGGATTTGCTAGCACATCATGAGCCCTGCTAGCATTGCAGTAGGGCTTGGATGCATGTTGAACAGTTGTACATACTGCAGAGTCACCATATGGATATCTTTGTAATTGAAAATGTAATGTAAACCTTGGCATCCAGGGCCTTCTTCTGGAGAAATCATTGTGGAAATGTCATATAATTAATGAATTGCATCAGCTAGCAGGGAAAAAAAAAGACATTTTAACCATGGGATCATGGGACTTTATTACTATAGATGGACTAAATCTATATCTTCCAGCATAGATCAGTCCTGACAAAAGTCTGAGCTTGCCAACTGGCCAGGTTTGTTTTTACTAACTTAGCTCTCTTATTATTTTAATGAAGTCCAACTGATGCTGCACAGAAGCCAATTTTTCTAAATGCTGCCAATAAATTAAAATAAAGATGTTATGTATGAAGATTGGCAGGTGTCTCCCTGCAGATTTTATCAAGCTTCCAAGAAGAGTCCCCCACTTCAGCAAAAGCCACAGCCAAACATTGCCTGTGGAAAGCAGCGAGGCAGTGGAGTTCATAGCAATTAGCAAAATTGTAATTAGTGCTAGCTCAGCACCTAGCAGGGAGGGTGTGCTCAGAGAGGATCCCTTTGGACCATTGAGATGTAGGTCTTAGGTTTGTAGCAATGGCTCTGGGCTGGTATATGAATGTGGGACCAGTCCTCATGCCCTGGGACTTCAGTCACATCAGTCTGAATTTGCCCAAACTTGCAGCGTGACCATGGCCAGATTTTGGATCAAAGGCAGAATTCAGCAAAACCTTGCTCCCTGTAGGACTGATCCTGTTCTGACCCCATGCCTACAAGTGCCTGTGGACCAGGGGAAGGGAGAGGAGGGCTCTGAAGCCAGGGCAGAGCTGGGCTGCAGGCAGAAGCAGTGCAGCTTGTGTTTCCTCTGGCAGAAGGGAAATCAGCTGAGATTTTCTTGGTCTGGGAATTTAATGGCAGACTGCCACAGCCTATGTGGGAGGAAGTTTTTGGGCCAGCAATTGCTCATCACTGCAATCTGGGCTTTCCCAAGCACAAAGCCCTTGTTCTTCAAAGCATCTACAAGAGGCAGGAGCACTTGTGGATTCTCGATTGGAGAAGGCTGCTGTGTTCAGAGGAGAGGACATCCACCCTCCCCTCAGCATGGGACAGCCCAGATCCTTAGGGTGTAAACCATGTGCTCTGTTCTCCTCCCCACACAGCTATAGCATCCAGATGTCCCCAAACCATCTTCTCTAACATCTCTTGGGAACCCACCTGGGCTAGCCTGTCACCCCCATCCTCAGCTGTCCATAGCAAGGGAGGAAGCAGCATTGCAAAACACACATCATCCATCTTCACACTGTAACAAATGACACTTGGCAGTATGAAAACAGCCACCTTTCAGAAATAGCTGCTTGTTACATCAGTGCAGAGCCAAGATACCTGCACACTCAGGCAGGTGAGGGGCTACAGGGTGAAAACTGATTTGCATGCAGGGCAGGATGAGGACCCTGCATATGAACATTTACACACGCTCATAAATTCAATATTTGACCTGAGGGGTTAATCTAGATCTGCTTTATGTGAACATGTCCCAGAAGTATCTAAAATGTAACAGAGGTGTTAAAGTCCTTGTGTCACACAGGCTGCTCAGTGAAAGTGAGGAGGGAGTGTAGTTAAAGTATTGGAGCCCTGTCCCTCAGCAGTTGTCTTGCATCGAGTCAGTTCCAAGAGTCTTGGTACTTTTTGTTGTTCAAAAGTGTTTGCTTAATTCACAAAGTGATAGTATACAAAAATGTCCTATTTCAAAAGCAAAACTACCAGGGGTTATAGCAAGACTGTGCATTAGTATAAATTAATGACTTCAGCTAATTAGCCATTTAAATACTAATGTGTGCCCTTAATTATATTTATCAATTAATGAAGAAACTTTTTAGTATTGCCATTTCACATGTTTCCATACATTTAACTGGAGACAAGTTTCAGTAAAATTCTTTGAAAATTCAGGAAGACTACTATGCTCCAGCAGTCCTGCCACCTCCAAAAATCCATCCCAAGCTGTCCCTGAGATTTTTGCTTTGAACTTTAGTTTCACCTGCCCTTATTATTCAAACTTATTTTGGCAACTGAAGCCACCTGAAAAGTATTTTCTTATTTACAAAAATGAACTGCACAACTTTGCAGCTGAGTGAACAGGCCCTGTCCACCTCTGGTGTGACAAAGTCTTTGGCTACTGAATCCAATACCTGTTGCCACAGGCAACTCCATCTTATTTGTCTTTTCATAAGACAGGAGAAATGAGGCAGGTTTCACAGATTCATTGAGAAGCTCAGCCTGTACTGTCCCCTCTCTGCAGAATCTATCCAACCCATGCCTGATCTGTACTGCCAAGGACATATGCTCATGGGGATGCTCAAGCCATCTGGACAAAATGCCTTTACTCCATGAACCACAGCTGCAAGTTGAGTCAGCCTGGACCAACCCTTTAGACACTGCTGGAGCATCCCAGCTGGAGAGGTGCACACACATGTGCTCTCCCATAGCTCACACAAGTTGTTTGTGGTGTCCCACTTTCCCTCCACTATCTCCAGCAATCTGGTCTTTATCTCCATGAACACATTCCACCCTGATTCATGGTGCTGCTTGACTTCATATCTGGATGGATATCTTTTTATAAAGAGAAAAAAAACATCCCCTCTCTCTGAAGGGGAAGGTGAACAGGCTATTGAAACACAGACCTGTTCTCCTTTCTTGTACTCCCGATACTCAGAAATATAGAACAAAAGATATGATTCAGTAAAGTTATTGAATGCCAGGCCTTCACATTTGTCTTCCAGTGACTCTTAAGTCTTCCTTTTCTCTATTGAGTTCCATCTCATTGACTTCCTATAAACACTAATACAGAGCCACAGACCTGCGGACATGCCTGGAATACAACCCACACACCTTACAGACACTGCCAGGCTCTGGGCTGGGCTCAGCAAACCCAGATGCCAAACTAATGCAATATAAATAGTGAAGTATCAAAAACATGGGTCACCTCTGTAACCCTCAAAACCACCCCAAGCTTATTTTCCGTTACTCTCCTGTTCATCTATAAAACTCATGAACTTGTTCCACCTTTTGGGCTTTTTTATTATTTTTTGCCTCAAGTGGAAGCTGAGATTTACACATATTCCCAATTCCAGAAGTCTGGTGAGAAAACCCCTCCCTGCTCCACATAAGCCAAGACAATGAAACCACCAAGCAAGACAACTCATGGCACGACACGGAAACGCTGTTAATACTAAACTAGGTGTGGAATTCAAAGCGTGCCTCTAATTAATCACCAGTTAGCCAGCTTCCTCAGGTGGCATCTTCCATCTTGTTTCAGACACAATGAGCTTCCTCCCCTTTTGTACTCACACACGTTCCTTTTCCTCTTGGGCTTAGTGCTTGACAACTGCCAACCTCCTCACCCGCTCTCCTGCCATCCCACCCTCCCTCCCATCCATTCGCCTCGTTGAAATATTAACCCAGGGCGATGAATGGCTTTGCTGACTGCTACATAAACAACTGCCATGTAGTTACCGGTCTGCCCCAGCGTCTGCTCCGTTAACATCTGAATGTCATCACTGCCAAGTGATTGCTGGGACAACAGGAGAATGGATGGACAGAACTGCCAAGGAAGATGAGCAAAATTAGGAGCGGGAGCTGAAATAAAGCTGAGGACATGAAATTGCCATGGGGAGCCTGTCTCCAGCAGCACACCCTGCTACTGCACTTACTGTTCCTTAATATTTGCTGTATGAAACATCACTGCTGGCTCATCTTCCTTTGTGCATCCTGCAAATCACTGCCCCTCCCATCAGCTGTGTCCCCTTGAGCACATCAGTTAGGGGATGTTGTTTTAATACTCATTCAAATTTGTATTGCTGCTGCTGGACTCCGGTACAGATCCTTTATAGGAAGGACATTAAGAACTGCCCAGTTGAACTAGCTAGCTCTCTGGGCTTGTGTCATGCACATGCTGAGAGTATAGAATCATGGAATAGTTTGGGTTGGAAGGGACCTTAAAAATCACCCAGTCCCAACCCCCCTGCCATCAGCAGGGACACCTTCCACTAGACCAGGTTGCTCAAAGCCTCATCCAGCCTGGCCTTCAACACTTCCAGGGAGGAGCAGCAACAGCTTCTCTGGGCAACCTGGGCCAGTGTCTCACCAGCTTCACAGCAAAGAATTTATCTAATCTAAACCTCCCCTCTTCCAGTTTAAAGCCATTTCCCCTTGTTCTATCATTAACTGCCCTTATAAAGAGTCCCTCTGTAATAAAGCCCTCTTCGTCCTCTGGACCCAAGACCTATCACTTGTGTAGCTCACAAGGAGTTTTCAAAAACCTCCAATACTAGCCTAGAAAAATCAGAAACCATCAATGGGTTCAGACTCTCACACAGTGAAATTGAACCCTTTAGCAATTTTAATCTCAAGTCTCTAAACCACCTTTGGGATGTGATCAGGAAGTGGTGTCCATGGTGGTCATGAGAAAGGTGAATCTAGAGGTTTGCTTATGATCCAGACAACTCAGCTTATCCTGCCTGGAGGGTTTCTGGGAATCCTCTGATCCCTGGCCACCAGCAGGCACAGCCAGCTTGCTCTAAAGCCTTCTGCTTCCCACATGCAGCATTGCAGTCTCAAGCACAGGTGGGCACAGATCTTCTCATAAGCACAGGTACTTTCTTAACCCAGTAATGAGCAAAATAGCAGCCTGGCAGGGAAGCAATGCTACTACCTTTGATTTTTCACACCTTCACAACCTACACCAGCTCCCACGCTCTCCTCTACTTTCCAACCACTCTTTGTGGGATAAAACAGAGAATGTGATAAAACATCTGATGATGCAGGTGGCACCATCTGCTCCCTCACCAGCTGCTGCTGCCACTTAACCATCTTTTCTTATGAATTATTAGAGAACTAAGGTGACCATGTATGAAGCAGCTTTGAGGATGGTCCCGGCACAGGAGAGAGCAGTTCTCTTGTTAGCATGTCCTGAACCTATGGCCACCAATTGTCATCCCTTTCCTATAAGCCAAGTCAGGTTCTGAGCATGATACAAAACTTGAGACCAATTAAATTTAACCATGGTCTCCAATGTATCTCTACCTACAGTTTTTTCAGAGCTGAAGACCAAGCCCCCGGTGCAAAGCATGGGACTGTGCAATCCAGGGGCTGTAGTTACCACACTGAGGAGCACTTCAGCCTCTGTTCCATGAGTACTTTGAGGAGAGGGAATTAGTCTATTCTACATGCAAGATCTGTCAGACTGGTGCATGGTCTCTGGGCACACAACCTGCTCAGACTGAGATGTACACACCAGCCGGTTTTGCTCCCTCTGCAGCTACTAACCTCTGCTACAAGGCTGCATACAAGAGAAGTGCTTGCAGTGCTTTTGATTTGCAGAATATAGCTGTGACTATGTTGCTGGATAAGAAGGATCCAACCTCATTCTCTGAGCTGTGCTCCTCCCTGTCCTTGCTGTGTGCATCCAAGGAAGAGCTTAGATAGTCTAAACCCCATAGCACCTAAGGGGAAGTACCAGCACACTTAATCTATGGTCTCCTTCAGGAGTTAAGACATTTTACTAAAGGTCACATCCAGTATTTCCTTTACTCTCATATGAGAAATAGGTCCAGCCAACCCACTCCAAAAAAATCCTTAGCTGTTTTAATGACAGATTTTTTTCTACGTGAAGTTCTTGGTGATATTGTCCTTCTGCAGTAGCATGTATGAAGCAAGTTACTTATACTTTACTCATCATTTGAATTTGTCATTACAATGGGGTTTAGTTTTAGTGTCAGATTCTACTGTGAAAGACCAAAAAATTGAAAACTGTTTAAAACAAGTGACAAAAAGGTGCTAAAATGAACAGTAAACCAGAGTCCCAAGATTTAGGTCTAGTGACATCATTACACAGTTTAAGCATAAAAAAGATGATGGCACTGTGGTACCCCCAAGTGCAGAAACAGGTCTTGGGCTTTTGCTGCTCCCTGTATATCCAGGGTGTTTTATATCAGCTGTCAGATCAAGAGAGGAACAGGTGGGCTGGTGGTCAATCATTATTCAGATAAGACACTGATATCATGCATCATTTGGGGGTTATTTCAAATCAATCTGGTCTTAAGGGCAGTTATAATAACTTCTCAATAGAACAGCAGTAGCTGGACCCTGACAGTCCATCAGGACACAGTAGCAGGACAGTCACGTACTTCCCTCTGTTAAGCAAAAAGAAAGGTGCTGTGTGACTTCCCCTCCTTATTTGCATTTTTACTTTAACAATAATAACTTTAACTTTAAAAGCACAGCTTTCATCTCACCTCTTCCAGCATCTCCATTTTGCTGACTCCTCCCCAGGTGTGCTGGAAAGGGAGGCTGAACTGCAGAGAGCTCTTGTATTTAGGGCCGAGCAAGTTTGTCAGCCAGATTTCAACCACACAAGCATCTACCAAAACCAAACTGTGCTCTGTTAATGCAGCTCACTCTAAGAGGAAATGAAAATATTTCTGAGTCCAGAGTAAGGCTGGATGCCATTTATGATAATTTACAGAACCTTTCAACTTTTGGTTGTTGGTTCCAAACACCAATGCTTAAAAGTCTGCTTTAAGAGGACATGAAAACAATTTAAACCAATTACCATTTCACCAGGATCCCATTTCCAACAGTGGTAAACAGAAGCTGTTTAGAGAAGAATATAAAGTTAACAGTCCTTCCAGAGTCCAGCTCTGCAACTCAGGGACTCCTTCCCGAGCCAGAAAGGATCATTTTGTTTAATGGCCATGGCTGGATTTCTCTCCCATGCATTTAATTGCATTTGGAAGCCTCCTAACTTGCCACTGTGGTTAAGGAGCTGAGCTGGGATGAGCTCAACCAGCCTCAGCTTGGTCCTTATAGGAAGGCAGTGTCCCCCACATGCAGTGTCTGGGGACACAACTGTCACTCAGTTTAGTTGCTGGAGGTTAAAGGGATGCCAGAACTGCCAGGTCTAGCCAAAATCTCCCATTAATTACTTTGCAAGAGCAGAGTGGTGCCTGAAAAAAAAATTACACTTGCTGAGACAGGACACATTGCTCTCCAACAGTTAATCCTGCCCTCGTCACTGACAGTGAAACTCAGGGTGAAGACAGATCAATGGACAGCACGTTTTATCTTTCTTTTAACAAACAACCCAACCAAAGATAAAAGATCAGTTACATCTCTAGGCTAAAAAAAAAATGCCTTCCTTTTAAAACAAAGCCACAAAATTGTAAGTCACTGCTGAATTTTATGTTCAAAGGCTTTTCTTTGAGAGGTGAAGTGTAAGTAGATAAAAGTGAATAGCTAGACAAATGCCTTTCCCTCTCCCCTCATTGCCAGGCTGTCCCCTGGCAGACTGACTTATTGGAGGTCTGCCTGGCTGGAGACCTCTAGACCAGCTTTTGGGGAGACAGCTTGGAACAATCATTTTTAAAAACTTATTCCTCTGTACAAATGTGGGGCAGAGGATGTCAGCTGAGCTTGTGTGCTCCAGAGACGAAGGTCCCAGCCCACCCTTTGTCACCGTAGTGGCAAAAGCCCAAGCTTTGAGCCAGCATGTGCAGAACACTGGGAGAAGCTGAGCTGTAGGACAGGGCTGAGTGTGCTGCAGCCTGTCAGACACCCCATCCTGCTGCCCCAGCACCAGGGCAGGCTCAGAGCCCCACCGCACCCCTCATCCCAGGACCTCTGCTCTAACCTCTCTCTTACTGACCCCCAAGAGCCAGCTGAGCCTTCCCAGAGCAGGGCTGATGAGGAGGCACCAAAACCCCACATGCAGAGCCATTTGAGACCAGATAAGAAAGTCTTTGTTTCCCCAATTCAGGATTAAAATGTGTCTACCTGCAGACCAGCATGACCCAGTCATATCTGAAAGATGTGCCTCTGGCATCAAAACACCTTTGGGGTCTGCATAATAAACATTTTCCAAAAGGAAGATTTATTCCACCAGGATGCTGATCACCTCCTCAGGAGAAAAGCAGAGGAAGGATAAACCTGGGTTTAACACCTTTTACAATCAGTTGCCAAATTCATCACTCAGGAGTTTGCTTGTGATGTATTATTTAATATTATCTAGAAAATACATTATAGATGCAGAGTCTTTTCTTTGCCAGTTGATTTTAATGTTATTGATTATTCTCTAAATCACTTATTGTGATTTTACTCTGAAGCATTTAGTCTTTGGGCAAATGTACCAAGAGCAGCTTCTCAATTTATATCCACAATTTTTGCTTCAGCAGTTCATAGCCTGAACAAACCCTGCCTTTTGCCTAAATCAGTAAAAGCAATTTTTACATAAAAAATACCAGGATATTTGAAATGCTTTTTGAAATTGGCCTTTATGTGGATGTGGGTATGTACATAGACACTTGATTAACCCATCCCCTTTGATGGTGGACTGGAGCTTGATTGTGAGTTCACCTGAACTATGTGGGAAGATGGAGGAGCCTTGTCTACACTGGGCTTTCCTTCTCCTTTGAAACATTAGGAAGTTATTTAATGGCTTATTGTATTTTCCCTTTTATTCACTAGAACACTATTGAATTTTCTAATGCCAGCACCCAATTGCTTAAAGAGTTGCACACAGAAAGAGGCCACGTCCTAACCGTAACTCATTTCTCCTAGAAGACAGTTTTGGCAGGTTATCTTAAAGCATCAACCTGTTTTCATCAAAGGGCCTATTGACAAAGTAAATTAGCATCTCTGAGGAGCACCCCAAAAAACCAACACTGAAAATATCGCATCAACCAGATCACCAACCTTGGTATGCCCAATTCACACCAACAGCTCAGGAAGCTCTGACATTGGTAGCAGCCTCTCTCAGCAGCTTTATTTTGTCTGAAGCTCTTTGCCTTCCCCTCTCAGCAGGAGGTTCAGGGATCAGCCTGTGGGTTGCTGATGGCTGCACTGGGAAGTCCCTTGTTTGCTGCTCTGGGCAGCTCTTCACAGCAGAAGTTAACACCACATGGCTGCTCCACCAGCAAGCAGCCACCTGTCTCTGCAGCACCCAGCAGTCTGCCAAAACACCTTCCTTATACCCTTGCTCCCATCACCCCCATCATCTCATGGCTGGGAGGTCTCAGGATGAGCTGCCTGAGCAGATGACTTTAGGCTTCTTGCTCCTGCTTGCCATTGTCACACCACACAGTGAGTTGCACATTCCTGTTGCATACCAGCTTCCTTGTACACAGGGATGTCCACAGTGAGCTGGCACCCATGCAGGTGGTTTTGGAGTCACAGCAAGGAAAGAAAACAGAATACAGGGGTCTAAGAGGGAGGTGGATTTAACCCCTGATCTCTCCAGTTGTAGCTCTTAAGTACCAGGCTAATGAGCAGTTCCAGAAATTGCCCCTTCATGAAACGCACACCATTCTTATTATATTAAAAATTGATGACATCATGAGAACTTGAGCTTCATCCATGACCCACAGGTGGGAGTGCCTTTTCCCTACAATTTTTGCTGTGTCAAGCTGAGCTGGCAAAACCTAACATCACTGTAGACCAGCTACCATGACACATGTTTCAGAATGGTCTTTGCTAGACCAAGCCTTGATGATCTCTGCTGTAATATGTCCTCTTAGCATCCTCTCCCGACTGAGCATAAAGTTTCATGGCTCATCTGTTTTGACTGGGGAGTTAAACTGCAAGGCCAGCATTGTTGCAACTGTCCAACCATTGTCCAGACACCCTTGCTCTCTCTTCTTCCTCTTCCCAAATAGCACCTACTTCTCACTCCCCTTCAGGCCTCTGGCCCTGTTGTTCTTTACACATACAGCCCAAGCATCTCCATCCTGCCTGTTCAATAATTAACTTCTCGAGCTGCCATTGTTAGAGCTGGGAGTCACTGCTACCCCAGAGCAAATCGCCAGGAGACATGGACAATGCTTGTACCTATCAGCTTGGGAAGAGAATTGCTCACATCTGAAGACTGGACAAAATGTTGTAGATTTAAAAACAAAATACCAAGGGTTACTTCCAAGATTAAGAAGGTCTGAGAATCAAATCCATCTCTGGAAGAGCCAAAAAGCCCTGTTATGGTCAGTCATTCAAATCCCCAATTCATTAGCGGGTAAGACCACCTGCACAAAGCATCATGCCTTTGCCATATGCTCTCATGGCCTGGAAGTCCCATGAAAACCAATTCCCAGCACAGGGAAGCAAAGTGGCTTCTACTGGTGCTGCTTAGTCAAATTCTGGCAGGGGAAGGCTCTTGCCAGTGCCACATGTATTGCACTGTCAGTACAATTGGTTCATAATGATGGGGCTAAACCAGGGCCTGAGAACAGCTCCATCACCCCTGTGCTGTAGGGTCCACTGCCAGGAACTCTCCACTTCCCCACCATGGGTACAACCTCAGCCCCTTGCTCAGAGTTCTCAACTGGCTTGTCCCAGGTACAAATTATCCCCTCACATTTATGCTCTATCCCCAACTCCAGGGTTTTGTTCCAGGCCTGGGAAACAGTGAAAAGCAACTCAACTCAAAACATTTCAGAGTCAGAAAAGATGTCTGAGGTGGATGTGAATCTACAGAGTTCCTGGAGCGTTCTTGCTTCATAAGAACCAGCTCACCCATCTTGAGCTGATTCACTCACTCCTATACATCTCTTATCTCTGCTGATCTGGCAGCTATTGACTCCCATAAGCCTCCAGAGAAGAGTTAGGCAAAACTTTAGATTCGTCCTGAGAGATAATCTACAGGAACATTTTTTAATCCCTAGAGCACTCTGCAAACCAGCATGAGCATTATACTGCTATTGCATTTGGAGGCACAGAATGAAGAGATAAGGAGGTTTGGGCACTTGGGAAGGTCTAAATATTATTTCAGTCTTGTGCCTGTGGTATTAAACCAGCTCTGGTGAAGTTAACACATTCATGGGGCACAGAGCACTGTCACAGCATGGTAATGCTTCCAGTCCCAGGGCAGCACAGCTTCTTCAGCAGGGCATTCAGCCCTGAGAAGTTCATAATTTATTCTGTCTGGGGCAAATGGACCTGTTGCATACTACAGGTTGTTTCTGGAGATACCACTCATCCCCTTCCACAGCACCCTACAGCAGGGACACACTTCTCAACAGCCCAGGGATGCAACCTCCCTGTTTTTTTGTGCAAGAGGTGAAAACCACAGACCTGAGGGTTGGGGAACAACCTCTCCCCCACAAATCTTTTCCAGCTAGATTGTCATGTGCTCGTTTCCTCTGTATCCTGGTGCCTGTGCCTGCCTCTGCAAACAGCAGCTGCCCTGGGAAGCCACCCAGAAATCAGGGCAGTGCAGACAGTTTATTACACTGGCATGTCTGTGTACAGTCCAGGGCGCTGCTCAAATCACAGGTCAATGGGAGCTGCAGGGATTCTTTGCTTCTGGGGGAAATATATTCAGGCTAAAAGCAACTTCAAAAACACATGTTTAACCTGAACTCTTATCTCTTAGCCCTTTAAATATCCAAGCGGCCACTTGTGCAAGCCTGAAGCCTGGACTCCAGCTACATTTATTTCCCTCTTTCATCCCAGCTGCAGCTCCTCAGAATTTATCTCTATGGTTAACTTCCCCTTTCATAATATTAGCACAGTTGAAGCACTTGCTTTCCTGTTGCAGGCAGTGATTATATAGCAAATTAACCACAAGCTGTTCAGTCCAAGTCCAGCAGTTGGAAAGATGCTCCTCTGAGTAATGGTTTGTGTAGTTGATGCTTTCATCTGTAATTTGCATTTGTAATAAATGTGGAAATAAAAAATGGGGTCTGTATTTTAAAAAATAGCCTGGTACAGCAGGGGCAGGCAGATGAGCTACTGGGGAGAGAGAGACCTCAGGGGTTGAGGGCTGCATCCAAGGGCACCACACCACCTCCTGCACAGGGAGCGGGAATCCGTACACATGCCTCTCCCATGTGTAGTTGTAACACATCAGACAAACCATGGGCTTCCTGCCCAGCTGGATTTTACACAAGGGGCACAAAAAATTAAAGCAAAAGTCCTTGCATGGCTTGTACCAACAATGACATACCAGCAGTTTGCACCATTAGGAAGATGGGCTGTGGGCACTTGGGCACACACCAGGTGACACAGGGACACACAGCAGGTAGCATAGCTGAAGTTTTGCATGTCCTACAGCCTTCCTGTAGGCTAGTAGTAATGGGGTACCACATCACCTCTACAAGCCCCACACAGGCTGGGTCAACCCTGCAGAGTAGCAGGGGAACACCTGAGCCAGCTTCGCCAAGCTCCAGCCCATGGAAGTGAGTCACCTCAGGGACATGAAGCTCAGCTGGGACAAGCTGATCCCATATATACCCAAAGCTGCAAGTCAAGCACTGCATTGCCTTGACAAGATTGCCCCCAGCATCACTGCTACCTCATCACACACCCAGGGACGTACAAGCATGGTAACGTTAAACCGGAGACCAACTAGTGTATTTTCCCAAGTTGAGAGCAGAGCTAAAACACTGCAGGTGAATGGTGATGCCTGCAAACAGGAGTGCTGCACCAGTGTCCTGGCAAAGGGACAGTACTGGAGAAAGGAGAGAATCTCCAGGGTGTCTTGCTGACCTATCAAGGTGCCACACAGCTTGTGTGGTCCTGGAAAGGCATTTGGAAGAGGAAGGCTGTTCTGTGACAGCACAGCGCCAGCTGGGGAAGGCAGTCCCTGTTAGACAAAGATGGTCACAGCTCCACATGAGACCTCTTGGTAGTTGCTCTTCTTTACCCCACCCTAAAATCTCAAGTTTTGGGTCACAGACCCACAGTCTCTCAATTAAGGAGAGAAGGGAGAAGAGCAGACACCAGATTACACCCTGTTCTCCACGGACAGCAGCAGACAGGCAGCCACAAGCAGTTTCCCATCCCCACGCTGCAGACATTGTGCTCAGCCCACGTGGGTGTACACAACCCTGGGGCCCTTTCCTGGGACTGTTCCCACTGCTCAGGGCAGACGTGGGGGTGCAACTCCTGCTCATTTGCTGAGGTGGCACAAAGGAAGTAGCTCTGCTTCCTAGAGAGGATACCACAGTGAAAACAAGGTGGCTGCATGTGACTTCTGTGCCACAAAAGAGCCCAGCTCTCTGTTTTAATTAAATAAGAAGGGAAGACCAGAAGAGCCAGTTTCTTAATGAGATTTGGTAGCGTAATTATTCGCTGCAATTAGGAACTAACTGAAAAGGTTCCTTTCTAACACTTTGGAGAATCCCAGCATTTTAAAGTTGATATATCTGATGTCAGGGACCAACTTTATCTTTGCTTCTGTGCAACAGTGAGCACATTTTTCAGCACTATACCAAAGTTATTATGAATCATCACATAGCTACACATTTTATGGAGCTACTGAAAAATATATTAGCCTTCCTAGATAGGTAACCCCAGACCACACTGCACAGGACTTGAGCCTCCCTTGTAAAACAAAACCCTCTTCCTACAGAGATGCTGAAAATACAACCAGCACTGGGACATGCTCTGCTGTGTCCCCTCACCCAGCTGCAACAGGGTAGCATACGATGCTGAAAAAGCTCATCTTTCTGGTCCCTCCCTGGCCAAACATACTAACCCTCAGGCTTAAAGGGTTCTGCAGCTTTTAAGGACTTGCATCTGAGCTGATGCAAGCCAAGATAGGACAGGTAAATAACTGAGCAGAGCCCTCCAGCTGCAGGGGATCCAGGCAGGGCAAAGCAAATATTTGTGGGCAGGTAGAAGCCACAGCCTCTTGAACAGAGAAGCAGTGGTTCTTCATCCAGATACCACCCTTGGCGGCCCCATGCTTCAGTTCTCCAGCAAGCAATCACAGGTAATACTCTTTCCTCCTGCTCTGCAGCTTTTTAGAAGCCACACATGGGCAGGCAGCATCTAGTACCAGGGAAATCCTGCTTTGTGGTCCCTACAAGCCAGAGGGTAGCAACTAGCAAGGAGGGACCTTTGCTGGGAGGACAGAATGGACATGGGAAGGGAACTGTCCTAAGAGACCTCTGGGGACACCCCTAAAGAATAAAGGTAAGAGATGGATGAACAGCATATGCACAGGAGGGAAGTTACACACATTGCACAGAGGGGAGAGGGGGAAAAAGAAGATTGAATCTTCCTGGAGACCAGTGAGATTCTATAAACATAATCAAAATGTAATAGAAACTTTTTGGAAATGCTGTTAGAAGGAGAAAGCATCAATCTTCATGGAACTCCACTCAACAGGCTTTCTCCAGCTAATCAATCACGGTCAAGACATGGGCCGTCCCATCTGTCTGTGCAAGAGACCAGGAGGAGATTGCTAAGTGCCTGGGCTGGAGCTACCATCTCAGTACCAGGCAATTCATCATGCAGGAAGAGAAGGGGGGAGAAGGAGAAGAGGAAAAATAATGTATAACACTAAAAGTTTCCCCCCCCCCCTTCATTCCCTACCAATTTTTAGTAAAGGAGCCCAATCCTGGGTTGTCAGGAGGGGGGTGGGAGGAGGATATACACTGGGGAGGAATCTGGTTACAAGATGCACTCCAGTAAACAGAGACAAAAGCCATCATCTGCACACCAGTCCCTCGGCAAAGCCCACGCTCACCACCTCACAGGAACAAGTCTGCACCCAGCAGGACTGATGTCCCTCTGCTCCTGGAGCAGGGGGAGGACACTGGCAGGGACAGCATTGCTGGGAATATGCAGAGGAGAGCACAAGGGAGCTTCACCAGCTAGAACTGGGTGGAGAAGACAAGCCTCTGCATGCAAACAACATTATTTTTTCCTGCAACCTGCCATAACCATTGTGGGGGGCACTGAAAATGGAATAAAGTGGAGCTTGAGGACTTGCAGCAAACAGCCCGTTTCACCTGCAGCAGAGGATTTTTCATGTTACATTACACCAACATGTACACACAGGGTGGGGACTCACTCTGCAAAGAGGGAGTTTTGCACTTCACTCAAATCCCCACTGGCTTTGAGTTGTTGTCTCAGTCCTTGCTGTGCAGAAGTCCTGTCCTTCCCCAGCTGCTCATCAGTCTGGTCCCCAGCCTCCCTTGTGCTCAGCCATCCTGTCTAGAGGCATCAGCAGCAAGGAGCCCCAGCACTCATCTTACATCTAAGGGCTCAAATCTACATTTGCATTAAAAGGTGCCATTTCCCCTGCTAAATGCATCCAGAAATGATGTCATACAAGATGACTCCCTTTCTATCCACCCTCCTTTTTTTAAACTTTTAAGATTTTTCCCTTCCACTGGATTTTTGAAGTGGAAGACAATAAGCATTAGACAGCACCCTTTGCCAAAGCCAGTGCTGGTGATTTTAGGTGTCCATGTACTTGTCCACATATGACCCAGGTTTTACACATTCTGTGCTACTCTTAGCATTAAACCTCAGGGACTTGACAAAACTCCCCTCATGTTTATAAACACAGAACAAAATACCAGAGCCATTCTTCAAGGACTTCTTTGGCCTCAGGAAGGGTTCAGTCCATACTCAAGCCCAGCTCTCTGCCATTCCCACTGCTTCCCACAACACCCCAGAATACTCCTAGCATGTGTTCAAAGACGGTACCAAATTCTGCATAAGGAATTTTTTTCTTCCTCATTTAAGTTACACAAATATTCTTCCTACTAGTTTTTTGGTCAACTCTTGTAGAGATTCTCTTGTGTTCAGCACCAGGTGAATAGGAAACCAGCACAAATATACTCACATCATCTGCCTAGATTAAAAAAAAAAATTGAATTAGGAAACCAATAGAAATTTATGCCCTAAACATTTTTTGTTGACCTAAATTTAATCCAATGGATTGACTGAACTCTACAGGTGAAGTTCAAGAAGTGAAATTAAGTGAGAGATTTATTCTTCCAGAACTATGACAACCCCATACATTCCGGGAAATGTCAAAATTCTTCCCTTCCTCTGTAGATAAAAATAGACTCCACTTTAAAATGCAGTGACACAGGATTTTAGCCTCTACTGTAAGTGTAAATATAGCAACAAATTAAGTAGAAACATCTAGTAAATAATATTGACAGCCCCAAAGGTGAAGTTGCTAGAACTTTAACTCTTACAGGCTGGTCTGTGATTTAACCATTATAATGGATTTCCTTCAGGGTGTTAATCCCATCTTGTGACACTGTTTGTCCTCTTCTGTCAAAGATACCTTCCCCTTCCAGCCTCCCTCTCAAGGAAAATGTCACACTGAAATTTTTTGAGGGGTTCATCACTATGAGAAGCCAGTGCAAAACTCTGCTGAGACTACAAACACATCAACAGAGAGTTTATGAACAGCTCAAAACCATGAAGTTCTTCAAAACTTATCAATCCATCAATTGTCAGGAATTTAAAACATTAACACATGGCTTGCAGCCACCTCATCTCTCCTAGATGTGCTTTTAAACACAGATAACCACATGCCCCTTATATCCTAATGTGCTTGTAACCATAGACAGGAATTTATTAACCCTTTTCTGCCACAGTTTGAGCATAAGACACAGCTCAGCAAAAGACAAGATACAGACATCACCAGCTTGTGCAAGCGGTCCACTATTTTCTGCTGAATTCAGTTGTGGCTCCCAGGTTATATTCCCCCTCAAGTCTCACAAAAAAACTTTAGAAGAGCCACCACCATCAAGTCCTGCATGAACACAAGGCAGGAGTTGAGCCAGGGTTCTCAGCTCTCCCCTAAAGCCACAGCCTCAGCTCAGAGGGCACACAAGCTTGGAGACTTCCTTCTTTAACACCAAAAGCCTAGCACAAGTCTCTGGGAAAGAAAGCAGCTAATGTGACCATAGCTCTTACTCAGATGCCCTCATCCTTTTTCTTTTTTTCTCCTTCCAAGCAACAAGGAGAACTCAGCTCATCAGAGATAGAAACCAGAGAAGATATCACAGCTCCTGCACAAGTTCAGCCTTTCAGAGTGCAGCATACCCCGAACACAGTAACTCTCTTGAAGATCTGTCCTTCCTCGAGCTCTTCTCCAAGGCAAAACAACCCTTACTGCTCCATTAACTCCTTTATATGTTGTCTCACTCCTTCCTCCACCTGGAAGTGGGTAGGGAATGGCTCAGGTGGCCCCAGACCTCCTGCCCTCCTGGGAGAACTGGGGGCAGCTGCTGAGGGGTGGGTCTCTAGGAGCTCTCTGCATCCCAGGTGAGCACAATTTCAGTTTGCCTGCCAGTCTGGCACCACCAATTAGATAGCAGAATTAGGGACAAGTTTCCTGCCATAAAACTCTTCTTTAGTTGATATACAGTTATTCTCAAACCATAACCTTCCTCCATAATTACCATGAATGTAAATGACCTCTGGTATAAGGTTTATTATAATGATAATTGAGCAGTAGATTTTTAATAATAACCTCCTGGATTTTCCACTTGATTTCCTGATTTACTTTATATTTCCAGGAACATATATAAAGGTCTGAGCCTTCATCAGGCTATTTATATAAAGTCTGATCACGACCTTCACTGGTTCTCCAGACCACAGTCTCTTAAATTGTTAGATGAATCCAAGCTTTTGGGTTTTCAAATGGTCTCAGGGATTTAGGCTGTGTGATCTGACTCCCAGTGACTTACTGGGACATGGGAAAAGCTGAATCCCACTGGCAAACTTGGGCATTTTACTTTTTGTCTCAACATGGGCAACTGAAGCACAGACTCCATCCTGGTGACAGGAGGGAATGCACCCATGCAGAAATGTGGCTTAACAAGGAAGGAGCTCCGTATTGAAAGTCAGGCAACATATTGCCTTGTGGAAAGCTGGGAAAAGAAAACAGATTGTGTAAACTGCTAGAGCACTTTAAATAGTCCAAATGTGCCTTCTGGAGCTGGAGTTTGCTCAGTGCATCGGAGAGCTGATCTGTAGGCTATGGTAGACTTGGGTCCAGTGGAAGATTCCCAAAGCAAGAGAGGGAGATCTGCTCCCACCCTCCAGTACAATCCAAGCCATCCCCATGCACAAAGACATCTCAGGTGAAGACTTGCCTGGAAGCTAAACAGCCAACAAAATCCCACCTTTTTAAAAGACTATTCAGTTATTATGGAACACTTTTTATGTTACTGCTAATAGAGGAAAGTACACAAATAATTAATAAATGTTAACTTGTCTCTGGGCTTTTCCCTTTTTTGCATGTTTATTTTTGTGTTATAAATGACATCCATTTTCCACAAATCACTAAATTGGTGGATGAGGAAAAGAGTCCAAAAGAAGAGCCATAATCCTCAAGGGGAAGAACAAGCTGTTGTTCCAATCAAGATGTATCCTGACAAGTCAAGTTGGTGAAACCCATTAATTAGCACTTTTGGAAACAGTTGCAAAGTTAATTATTCTTCTTTCAGATGAAAGAAAGCTCATTTCTGGCATTTGCTTTGACAGTGACATGCGCTAACATTTTTAGAGTTGACATCCCTCAAGATAAATGATACTCTGAAGTGTGCGTGCAAACATTTTGACTGGGAGCTACTGTGGTGAGTTGACGGCACTGGCAACTCTTACTGCAAATATTTTGCATTTGCTGGGCTTGTGATCAAAGTTTACAGGTTAAGAGGAGGGTGGGGAATCTTCATTTTCAGCTTCAGGGAGGGTGTGAGTGACTCTGGCTTCAGACGGGAGGCAACATTGCACAGGCAACATAATCTGTTTTATCTAGGTAACCTCAATAGGGATTGTAAGCTTTCTGTTGGACTGTTTCAGCAAAAATAAATCAATTTTTACACTTTCTGAATTGCTCTGTTCAAGAATCATCTTTTGTTCATGGGTTAGTAGCACCAGATGAAGCACAAGATCTCCAAAAGGAAGTTCTCATTTGGTATGATCAGATGCCAGTTGGTATCAGCTCATGTTTATTTGAAAATGCAAGGTTTGGGATGTGGAAACTCAACAAAACTCTTATGCCAAACCCCATAAGTGAGTGTCCTCATTGGGAAGAACATCAGTGTGATTTTGGACTTAGTGCCAAATCCCTTTTGCAATTTTGGAAGCTGCCCTGATCATGTCTTGCATGTACAAGAGTAGAGAGGGGAAGAGTAAATGTAGGTTGTTTATGCCTCTAAGAACATGTTTTGATCCAGGATTGCACCAGAACAGAAACTTTAAATCCCACTCCAATAAAATTCAAATATATGCCTAAAACCCGGGCTTCCCCTTGCAACTTTTAGGGAGCTACAGATCCTTCTTTTTTTTTACTCCAAGACACATAAAGTCTTGGCATGACACCAACCCTTCATAAATGATCAGCCCAGTGTATCACCTAGGAGCAAACCACCACTTTAGGAACCTGTTGCTTGTTTGATAAGATTCTCCAGAAATAATAAATGCAGGCAGGTACATGAAGAAAGGAAATTGGTGGTAAAAAAAGTGTTTCATTTGCTTTTCAATCAGCATGTGGGGGGAAAAAATTGAACTAGGAAGGTGATCTAAAGGACTACTTAGTTAGTATGCGATTCACACACAGCAGGGCAATCAAGAATGTGGAAACACTGGGTTCAGAGGGCTCGATCCAACGTGGGAGGCAAACAACACCTTTTCCTTCAGGGGAGCCAAAAAAAAAAATGACATGTGCTAGCATGCAAGTCCTTGCAGACAGGCTTGCTACTCTGAGATGGTTTAGTAAGGACAAGATGCAAGAAAATAGAAAATAAATAAATTTTTAAAAAATTGCTTCAGCCAGTTCTGTGCTTTGCGAGGAGCAGGGAGGTGGCAGTCCTGAGCCGAGAGACTCGTCCTCCCAGCAGATCTGCTGCGCTCCTTTCTGCACACTCCTCCATCGTACATAATACTTATTGCTGCACAAATTGCAGGGATTATTTTCTCTTAACTGCTAATGGTTTTAGAGACTGTAATTGGGACTAGCGCTTTGTAATTTAGTGGCAGAAGGGAAAGTACCTGTACAGGAGACTTAACATTTTTTCTGCAGGTATGCACAGTTACGGCAGGAATAGTGGCAAAGAGGGAGATCATTTACCAGTTCCCCACTTTTCTGTGCTGTACCAGAAGGTTTAAAAGGTTTGGAGCATTTTTCAGTCAACACAATCAAGAAAAGATTTTTTAATTTATCAATAAATCAACGATATTTCTTCTCCTTTTGCAGCATTTGTGACAGTACTAGGGTTTACTTAACAACTGTAGTACAAAAGATTTCACTCTATAGTAAAGAAAAATCAAAGACGAAAATAATTTATTTATTATGACGTGCTGTGTTTAGTTATGCCTGAAATTTTTACTTTTAAACCCACTGTCTGGTAATTTGTCCCATTTATTTAAGTATGATTTTAATCAGGATACTTATCAGCCTTGGTTGAGAGTATTAGTGTTTGATTTATTTAGCAATGCATATATTTATTTACATTTTAGCTTCCAAGTGAGTCATTCTTCTGACTTTGCAGTCAAAGGTTGAACAGTTTGATCCATCCTGGGGCAGACACAAAATGTGGAATAAACAAGTTCAGAGCAAGTGCACACCATGGAAAGCAGGATTAACTCTACATTTACACCCCTCAACAGGCAACACTCATTCAGCATTGCAAAACCAGTCTGTGCAGTAATATGATTTTGGTACCCCCGGATAAGCAAATTCCATTTTGTAATTCTTGTGGTGTGATGAGAAAATAAAATACATATGAAATTTGAGGGGAAAAAGAAAGGTAGGGGAAGGAAATGCTGCTGCTGGAAACCCTTGAAAAGGTAAAGCTGGGTCCAGAATCTGGAAAGAAAAAAAATAAAAAATATTGTGATTATTTATTTTCTCAGGCCTCTGAGGGCCATGCCAAGACGTGTGAAGAGCATTCTCAGGCTATCTTCACATGTTTTGGGCTGTGAGGATACATGGGCGGGCAGCACTCATTCAGCTGCCTCTGACCCCACCACGATGCAGTCGGCACCTACAAATACACCAGCACGGAGATGCCTCCTGCTCACAGGAGTGCATTCAACCCGCTGTTCAGCTTCCCGCTGTCCTCTCCCTCCTCTGCCCAGGGTAAAATGCAGCAGGGATTTTGTTTAAAGAGATGACACAGCTCATTTAACATTCCCAGTTCAAATGTGGCAGCTGGAGGGGTTGGACACCCGAGTAGGACGTGGGGAAGCTGCTCGATACTGCGGTGCAGCTCCCTCTGCTCGCACAGGGACGAGATCTTCCTTGCTGGATAAAATGCACTTTAAATAACAGAGCAGGGAGAGGGCACTGGGCATCCAGGGACCATGTTGCCACACAAAAGTGGCAAACAAATTCCTGTTCTGCAGTGCTAGAAATAAGTAATGATATTTTGTTCATCTGGAACAGATTTTATACGTTATACTTTGTATATATATGTATTTCTCAATACGGTTCCAGTAATTAACTGTTAGCTAATTTATAGACATATATCTTTTTCTCTATCCTTTATTCACTTCCTAATTAACATAGATAAATTTTTATTAATTATTCTTTATTAATGCAGACGGTGACTTATTTCTACTTGCACAATGGGAATCGTGTCCTGGCCCTGATCAGGATCCTGCTCGGTTGGATTAAAAACAAAGCACAGATTGATGCGAGTACCTCTCACTGATCTCCTGTGTACAGAAGTCACTGCTATGGAGGGATAGTTTTTCTGTTAAAATCACCTTATTGCAACATGCGTGACTGCCACTGAGCAGAACCAACCCGTATTGCCTACATGGTAGGTGCAGAACACTATCTCTGGTTTTTTGGGATGTCAAAACCAGTCTATACTTGCCAGGAGAATGAGGGATCATTGCGGGTGGTCCCTCCAGGTGTGTATCAGCCCAGCTAGACAGGTACAAGGATGAAGTCTGGCTCAAAAGGGATTGCAAATGATTGCCTGGGCTGGCCAGGTGAGGGGGAGCAGATGGGATGGGCAGTGGGTGAAAAAATACTGAATGGGTAAAATTATCCCAAGGACTCTGGAGAGGAGGAGGCAGCCACATGCAGGGTGCTGTGCTGAGAACCCTCTAGCAGTGTCAATGGGGACTGATTTCATCAGACACAATGGATGCACCGAGGTGTAAATCAGGAATAATCTCACCAGTATTAAAGGGAAGTCGGTATCGGGCAACATCAGAACTGGCCCGCTGAGTGACAGCCGTCCCTCTCTTTCAGTCCTCTGTTAAAAGATCCTTTCACATTATATTGCAACTCCCTTCACAATGGAAAAAAGAAAAGGCCTCCCTGATTTTCTTGAAGGGACTCAGAGATAAAGACTGATCACATTTCGCAGTAACTGGACCTTCATATCTATAATTGCATTGATTTCTCCTAAGTTTCAGGCATTGACTGTAGCGAGCAAGAGAGCATTGCAGCAGGATACAGCTGCCAAGAATACTTCTGCATTTGGGAGGTGTCAGGCTGGGAGGCTCGCTGGAGTTTGGTAACTGGCATTGCAAATTGCTTTATGAACAGTTTAATGTGTTTAAGAGGGTAATAATTTCAGATCCTACCACACAATTTGTTGCAGTGGTGCATAAGCTTGTCTAAAAACTTCCAGGCTGAAGAGAGGCAGGAGGAGGGAGGAGAAGAAGGGTAAGGGAAGAGAGGGAGGTATTGCAGGGGGGTGGAAAACCTAATTGTTTTAATCATGCTTGATATTACACTGTGAAATTATAATTAACTTAAGAAGTCAGTCAAAACCAGTTAATAACTGTGGTGTAACTTGGCTGATTTGAAGTGGTACATGGAGGGGAGAGAAGACCACGGCAGCAAAGCTGCTGGGCTTGAACCTCGCAAGCTGAAGCAGTGCAAAGGCCCTTGAGGTGATTCGGAGGCCCTGCACAAGTAGGGACCAGCACACACATCATCATCTGAGCTGCTGTCAAGAGTACTTAGTCCCTACAACACTTCTGATGGTGGATTGAGAAGCACTTCCCAAAGGAGGATCATCAGCAGTCTTCCCAGTAGATGGCTAGGGGAAACTGAGGCACAGAGAGAGAAAACAATTTGTGAAATGTCAGCAGGGCACTGCCAGAGCTGGGGAAAATGGTGCCAGCTGACTGAAGAAAGGATCGGACCTGACTTTTAGCCTGTGCTCATGTCCAGAGAAGAGTACCCTCTGGAGATTACTCAGTTTGTTGTACAAACATCCCTTTTCTTTTGCTCATTGGAGGGCAAACCTTTCCCAGTGACTCTGTTGCAGTCAGAAATGCAGTCCTTAAAATGAGAGTGCATGTCTGGGCAAATCCTGGTCTTCTCACCCATATAGCTTTGTTAAAATATCTGGGATTGCATAGGCAAGTGGGAGCAGAGATAGAGCTGTGCAGTCTTCATTGTATGTATACTGTGTATATATGGGTATAACAAGGGTTAATGAGCAAGCAAGCTGGGACAACAAGAGTGTCTTGATGGTATTAATATCTCAAAATACATATATAGATGTGGATAGTGCTGAACCCTATGGGAGGCTGATAGTGATAAGGGTAGTGACAGTGTGACCAGCTACGAGGACTGTAGCAGAAATATTTATCACAGAGAAGATGCGCCCAGGGAAGCTGCGTGTGCGTGTGCCAGATACTGCTGTCTCTGATTGCTGTAGCAGGGCAGCAGCATATATATTTACAGTCTGGAGGATATATTTGGAGCACTGAGCGAGGGCTAGATATCAGTCTGGACAGAAAAACATGAGAGGAAGGAATTAGAACACTGCGGGAACAGGTCTGAAATCTCTTCTTAGGAGATGTGCGTTGAATGTCTGGCGCTGAATTTGTGGGCAGCTTTTACCACTGAGGTGCTGCGGAGGAGGGGGAGATGTTCTAAAATGGGAGCTGCAGCACCCCAGGGTTTGGGTATTTCCCGCAGCTGGGTTGGGTGAAACACAGCGCCCAGGACCCGGGTGTGCTGTGAGTCTCACGGTCCCACCGGACAGTGGGCTTTGACTGGGGATGGGCATCAGAGCAGCACAGCTGGAGACAGCTGTACTGTGCCTGTTGTCCCCATTCCTTACAGCTAGCTTACAGAGGGGAGAAGAGCAGCTCATGGCCATTACATGAGCAAATATGGCACCAGCACAAGGGTAAGATGCTCTGGGTGGATGTTCAGGTCAACTTCCCTTACACTGGACTTTACCAGCTCTCCTGGAGATGCAATCCTCAGGTAGTTGAGTGACCAGCCAGCCCAGGCTGAGCTGTCTCAGTGCTTGCCAAGCACCCTAAAGCCATCCTGCCCATTAGTCCCAAACCCAAGAACAGACACTTGGTTTACAGGATCTTCATCTTGATAACCATGTCATCCTCCTCTCTGTGACCACTGTAATTGCTTTAGGGGCTCTGTAACCATTGCTATCACGGTACCAACCCCAGCAGAACAGTGCTGCAGCAGGGCCAGGAGGTTGACAAAAACAGTCAGTTTTGGATGAAGTGAGGGAATTTCCATGGCCAAGGCCCCCACCCCAGATTACACCATCTGTGGCTCCTGCTCTGGGGCACCCGTGGAGCGAAGGCACCCACTGGCAGGTGGGGAAGGGTCTTAGGAATGTATTAAGAGCTGGGCAGTCTCTGCCTCCTTGAGACACCTCCAGCATGCTTTGGCCTTGCTGCTCAACTGCTGGAGATGAGATGTGTTGAATTGTTTTGTGTTATGCAGTCATTATCACCTTTGGAAAATATTACAAAATATAACTAATCTATTAACTTAGAACATACCGACAATTGTAAACTTCCTTGGAAGACATCTGTCTGTCCACCTCTCCATCCTACAATCACTTTAGTTAGGGAGTAGTAGAAAGACCCAAATGAAATCAAAAGCCCTATAAACATTAAAGGGTTTCTTACTCACCCCGTCTTTTTTTATTTTATTCCTCATCAGTATTTCTGTGACAACTCAGCCCCAGCAGCCCCGGGGGACAGGACAGAGAGACGAGAAGGAGTGGAAGTGCCCTTTGACTAAGTGGGCATTAAATGTTGGCTAACAACCGAGAGACGCCGTGTGACTGGAGAGAGGGGGAAAGTTAAAAAGAAAGAAAGAAGAGCTTTTCAATATGAGCATTCATGTAGTTTTGACAGGAGCAATTTATCACGGCTATGAAAGGCGGCTCTGCCTCCACCGCTGAAAGACAGCCTGGTTAAACTTTTACCTGCTCCTCTGAAAAGGGTCCTGTGCCGCAGCTGGGAGGGGATCACTCCCCACGCCCGTGATGCATCTTTCTGCAGGGTCTGGGGGAGGGAAGGATGGTGGTTCCCAAACAGCTTGTGCCCATCTGTTCTGCACAGAAAGAATCCCTGACAAGAAAGGGGGAGGGAGAGTGTGAGAGAGCAAGCCGGGGGTTTCCGGATGCCCGCACCACATCAGGAATGCGGTGATGTGATGGGAGCAAGGCTGGGACCTGCCCCCCAGGAGATGCTGCAAGATAGCACTGAGGATTTCACCACCCCCCCTTACCTGCCTGAGAAGTATGAAAGATTGTGGAGCAATGCTCCCGAGCTGGACAGCGGGGTGACCTGACATTTTGGGGTATGCATCATCAGTGGCATGGCAGGCAGGCAGCAGTGGAGTTGGGGGGAGCAGTGAGCACAGCAATGGGAACCTTGATAGGGAAGAGATCCTGTTGGCATCCCTAGAAATTGTTTGGAAAGAATGGGAGAGATTATGCTGAGGAAAAAAACCATAAAAATGTACCCCAAGGGTAATCAGCTGAGATATTCTTTTGTCCCATGGTTTGTCATGGAGAAAAGTGCTGGTTTTGCACCAGCTCATGGCAGGTGGGAGCTCAGGCTGGCTGGGATCCCCTGCATGGGCAGCTTTTTGCTATACTCTTGTGTGGCTTGAAAATTTCCTCAGAAAATAATTTTGTGCTGAGAATAAAGATCCATCTAAATGAAAGCATTCCTCTGCAAAGAGTGGATTTCATTGACATTTTCAATGGAATGGTTAAAAAATTCCACAGCCACTGTTCTTCCCAATAGCCAGCTGCTATTAAGTTACATTGTACTGTATTTGCAATAGTTTACATACTAAATGTATGCCATTTAAATGACTATATTTTACATTGTGTTAAAGAAACTGACCAATATCATAATAAAACTTTTCACCCTCATCAGAATTAAACTTTTCTTATCCTTCAAAAACTTCAGGATTTTCCATTTTGCCCCCCTCCCTCAATGAAGATAGAATAACATTTTGAAATCTCAGATGCGTAGCCACATCTGACTTCTTGCCTGCCCATGCATCCTCAGCATCTGCCCCTGTTTAGGCATGAGCGGGACAATTTATATTGTTAAAGAGAGGAATGTGCTAAAGTATTTCCCACATTGCAGGATAAAATCCAGCAGTGCTGTTTCACCAGAATAAAACTCAACCACCTCTTGTTCAACAGGTAAACAATTCCCTGGCTGTGACCTGGTATGCCGAGTCGTCAGGGATGTGTAGTCACACTCCAAAGAGCTGAACTCACCTAACTTAAACCATCTCAAATTTTGGCTTCTTTTTAAAGCCAGTAATCTGGCTTCTTTCTAGACACAAGAGAGAGAAAGCAGAAGATACAACTGCAAAAGACAATTTGTTCCCCTCTTAAATGCAAGGTCTAAGACATTGCTAAAGCTAGCTGAGGGTGAAATCAATCTTATTTCTTACCCTCTGTATGTTTATGTCCTGTCCAAAAGCTGTGGGGCATTTGATCATGTTGAGACAGCTTCACAGAAACACAAGTTGTTCTAAAGAACCCTCACACCAGAGACTATGACTGCATTATATTCGAAGCAGAAGAAGTATTAAGTGTACAGATATTCCCACTAGGATTTTCATGTCATTAACTGGTGATCTTCCGACTCTGAAATAACATTTTACCCCCTCACATTCCTTATTTCATTATCCCCAGTTCAATACACATCAGTGCAGTATGAGGCAAACTAGTTAGATATATTAGGAATTATTTAAATTAGAGAGAGATGTATGGGTAGTTAAATACTCAGTCTTCTATTCTACCCTAATTACATATCAATTTACACTCAAATTATACCCAAATATAGATGTAGGGAGGTAGTCCTGAAATCTCCAGGAGGTATCAGTGGGAGAAAGGTGAAATTAAGCAGGTGGTGCAAGTAGATCTGAACTAAAGTGATATGAAAATTGTACGAGTCTGTCAGTTTCCATTGTGTCCTGCTATTGCCAACACTTGCTTAAAATTTCTTTGCAAACAAGACTTAGTAATGAATGAGCCTTCTCTGAGCCTGGAGGAAACTGTTTGACTTTCTTACACAAGAGAATGTTGGTCTTGATTCTAATGTTCTGATTCTCATTGCTTTTTTGTGAAAACAAGAGCATTCCCATAATAAACCAGGTTTGTCATCACACTGTCCAGCAATCAGGGAGATGATGGGGCAGATTGATGCCTCCTGCACCCGAGAGCGTGTCTCGTAGCCTGCTTCCCATACAGCAGATTTCAGTTCCTAGTCATCCCAGCTGCAAGTGGATGGTGCTTTCACGGCAATGTTGTAAGCTGGCACTGTCCCTGGCACGTTGTATAGGTTAAGTTAAGCTATTGCTACACCTTTGCCTCGTTCTACTTGGTAAAATGGCTTCCATATTCTTAAACTTCTTTCTAGGGGATTACAAAAACTAACTGAGCTCTGAAAAGTATTACACTACCTAGAATTTCTTCTTTGGAATCCTTCTCTCTTGGTGGACAAAGGCAGGAGACCTGCACTGCAGCATGGTGCCAGCCTGGTTTGCAGAGTGCTCCACAGACCATGGCAATGCCCCCATTCCCCAGAACAGCTGCCTGTCCCCAGTTCTCTGGGAAAGGACACAACAGTGGTGTTGCACAGCGGCCAAACATGCCACTGAAGCTGATGGTTGCACTTCTACCATGTCCTGGCTCTTCACCATTGCAGACTGTGTTGTAACACCCACCTACTTCTCAGCTGGAGAGGTGTTTCTGGCATCAGCTTCGGAAAAAGTAGCAGATGGTCCCTGAAAGCAGCTGAAATCCAGGAGAAATGAGTAGCAAACTCTCCAGCTGTGGGAAACACCATCATGCTGTTCCTTCTGTAAGAGGAAAACTTTCCCCAACCTGAAATAAAAACCCAAATAAACCCTCAAACCTGTCAGCATGGTATTTATGGTCTTCGAGGACCTCAGGATCCCACATCCACCCTCTCATGTTATTAAGAATATCTCTGTGGCAGAGTGATAACAGCAGAGAGAGAAGCAGATTCTCACCTCACATCTGAGGTGTCCCTCCCCATCAGCTGCTGCTGGCGAGACATACAAGTGTATTGTAAACAGGGGGATGGTCCCTCCCTCTTTATTGCTTCTATATCCAGCATCAGGAGGAAGCAGAGAGTGCCCTATAAATAACAGCTGCTTTTCACAGGCAGAGGTGGAGACTTTGGCTAAGGCTACAGCAAGATAGACCACAGCAAATGGTGGAGCTTGTCACAGACACTCGTTTCCCACCCTGACAGCAGCAGAAGCTGGCTCCTGGATGCTGATTGAGCCCATGGTATTAGTGAAACCAAAGTCAAGTCTGTGGGCTGCAGTGCATTCCTCTTGATCAGTGTTGGTGTTAGACTGGACAAGTGCCTGCTGACACTATTCACACAATAACGTCGGGAGAATTGATGGAGGAAAGGGTTGCAGGACCTTTGGTGATCTCTGGTGATTACTTGCTGTGATTTTGTGAGCCTGTTCAATATGCACCTATTAACTAGGTTCAATGCCAAACTCTTGAGGAATAAATGGTGAGGGACAAAGTTAGAGACTGAGATGCAAAGCTGCACATGGAGTGAGGGAAGAGAGAAAGGAGGCTGGCTGGGGAGTGTCTCCAACACGCCACTTGCTAGTGCAGAGGAAAAAAAAGAAGGCTTTTTTTTGACAAAGAAGACAAGATCTCATTTATGAAGCTATGTAGGCAGCAAGACTCAAGTCATCCAGGGCATCAGAATGCCAGTGAGAATGATATTCCAAAATAAAGGCAGCTGGTTACTTCAATCTCAGAAGTATTCAGGAAGCAAAACTGGTGTTAGCGTTGCTGAGGCTGATTCAGAGGAAGAAACTCATCTATGCACTCTGGATCACTCTGAATCTGTTTTTCCTTTGGCCATGTAAGAATGCAGAGAGATCATCCCCTTTAGTGATGGACCCTGACCGCCCTGGTGGCTCCACAACGAAGCCAGAGAGGAGGTCACAGTGGGCCGGGGAAGGAGTCCTCCACCCCACATGGCCTCTGAAAGGAGAGCAGCAGAGAGGATACTGACACTTAAGGCAATCTAGAAAACCCATGCTTTATTTCCAGCATTTCTTTCATAGGAAAATTGCCACTAATCAGAAGTAAATACACATACAAATATTTATATATTCCTGTGCAAATTATATATTTACATGGAACTGACAGATTTCACTATTTTTCATGTTGTTATGAAGCAAATTGGTTAGCAAATAGTAATAAATATTTGGTTTTTGCAAATGGAACATTTTTTGATGTGCTACAACAACAGGCAGGGTAACGAACACCTCCTGGCAAGAAGCATGCCTTGCCTTGGCTTTTTAAACCGGCTCCTGTTAGGTTGTACTGCTGGTGGGTGTAGGGCAAGCAGCGGTGATGTGGTGTAGATATTCTGATCAAAGCCAGGTTTATTGGTGGTTCTAGTTTGTGCCAATATGAAAATGATCACAGTCTCATGAGCTTCTCAATGGGCAAAGCAGTAGCCTTGAACACCATGAAGTCTATGTCAACTCTCAAGTCTATGTCAACAGAACCAGGCATATAGAAATACAATATAGAAAGAGGGTCAGACTGATCAGCCAGAGTCCCACTCCTCTTGATGGCAAGGTCCATCCTCAAACGAGCTGAGCGAGGTCATGTTTCTCTCTGTGTTGTACAGCCTTTTTGTTTGTTTATTTTGCACATGGTTCCTGGTCAGCCTACAGCAGCTTGTGGCTTGACATTTGAAATTCAACCTCTAAGTAGCAATGGCTGGGTTGGTTTGACACTTAGGTCACATATTCGAGTTTTATTTTCTCATTGAACACACTTGGCTTCTAGAATTAGAGGCTTACTTGCTCGGTTCACATAATTCCATTCTTATTTTTAGCATTTGCCACTAAAATTTTAGGACAGGAGCTTTGGCTTTCTTTGTATTTGTACAACATCCAGCAGAGAGTCCTAAAGGCTGAGACTAATGTCTTCTGCTGTAATACTAAAAGAAAACAGCTTATGTATCAGTTCCTTGTCTATTATTTTAAAATACCTGATTAAGAAGAAAAGGGATCTGAATTCAAGTCAAAGCAAATTTGTTTAAAATACAAATTTTTAATAAAAACCCCTTTTCATTCCTAACAGAGCATTTCTCTAGCCCCTGCTATTTGTCTTTCTGCTGTGTCTGCCTCTCTCACACTAAGCAGTAGCAGGATCTGAACACGTACACCATATCCTAACATGCCAGGCCTGGCTTTTCACACTGATGTCCCTTTGCACACCATGGAGGCACCGTTCCAGAGGGGAAGAAAAAAAGCTATTTGCATCCAATCGACTGAGCACTTTAAGTACTGAAACTAGTAGACCAAATGAGTTTATTAGATTATCATTGTGGAAGTTAATAAAGAATTAATTTCTCTTCATGTGACATACAAAGGCAGTTATTTCAGTGGCCTGTCCATTTACACAAAGCCAAGTATTTGTCAAGTGTCAAACTCAATTCCCATGACCCAGGCCTCCTCAATAATTCTGGATTAGGAATACCCTTAAATGACATTACAAAAATTTTATTCCAAGATGCATTGAGCTCCTGGGACTACTCAGGAATTTCAGGTTAGCGAAGGTTATGTAGTCAGCAAAAGCTTGTTGGATGTAAGATCTGGAATGGAAGGATACAGTGAGCAATGTTTTTGAGACAGTGGAATGCAGCATCTAAGAAAGAAGCAGCTGATTTCCAAAAGGGGATCGTCTGTTCTGTTTTTCTCCCCTGGAAATGATGCAAAGAAGGTTTATCTGCATCGCAAAATAACTGGCCAATGTGATCTCCAGCAAAGGAAATGCTGCGGTGCTGCTGTAGGAAGAACAGCATGGGCGCCATGAGGAGGAGGAGGAGGAGGCAGAATAAAGCCATCAACTGCTGCTGTGGGAATTAAGTGCTATAGAACATCTTCATTGAGAGGAGGAGCTGAGAGTTTTGCACATTCCCGACTACCAAGTCAGATATAAAATGAAAGGAAGAGGAATCTCTTTTTTGTTTTCCTGTACTCAGTAGATTTAGACTAGATACAGACTAGATAGACTAGATACAGGATGGACTAGCTGTAAGGATAATCAGAAGGTGGGGTTGAAGATATCTAGATAGATAGACTAGATATAAAGAAGAAGAAAAAAAAAATTCTTTTATGCTAAGGGTGGTGAAACCCTGTCCCAGGTTGCCCAGAGAGGTGATAGAAGCCCCATCCCTGTGAACATTCAAGGTCAGGTTGGAAAGGGCTCTGAGCAACCTGATCTAGTTGAAGATGTCCCTGCTTATTGCAGGGGGGTTGGACTAGATGACCTTTAAAGGTCCCTTCCAATCTGAACCATTCTATGATTCTATGATTTGCCTCTGACCACAAGAAACAAAAAGCATACTGGGTGGACACAGAGCCTCCTCTCACTCCTCTAAAAGGGAAATGGTGTAGGATGGGACATAGACGTAGATTCTAGGGAAAGGTTGCTAGCCAAAAAGAAAAAAAAAATCCATTTACATCACTTGATCCATCAGAAAAAGAAAATCCTTGTGCATACATTGACTTTATTCTATTTCAAGGTTATATGAAAATGAAGAGTTAGATGATAATCAGTAGGAAGAGGTGCTGAGCACTGGACCCCCTTGGTGGGGATAATACAGCTTTAAAATTTAAATGGACAGTCTCAAGCATTGTTTTAATCATTATTAATTTTTCCTTTGAAGGAATCACTCCATCATCTCAACAAATGAATTTCCCTCCCTTGCCTCCATCTCCTCCACTTGTCGCCCTCCACCTTATTGCCAGGACATTACGAGTGCTTCCACCCCACCTTCTGATTAACGGAATAAATATGCCTGAGGGTTGGAGAGGCTGGATCTTCATCTGGGAATCTGTCCCTGCAAGTTTCTGCATGTGGGGAAAACAAGGACCTGACTATATACTTCTCATCTAACTCCATACCTGTGTCTTCTTTAATGATGTGGGAGATACCTGTGAGCAGAGCTTGGGAACAAGAGTGGGTATTTCCTACACTTGCTTTCAGAAAATAACTCACTAATAACTCACCGCCCAGTAAGCCTTATGTGGCTCTGAGAGTGAGACCTGGATTCATCTCATCTAACCCCATAGCCTGAAAAATGTCTAGGGTGCAATGTTTTTTGTTTTACTGTGGCTGCCTAGAAGTTAAGTGACTAATCCAAGCTTACAGTCTAGACTTCCTCTGCTGTCCTGGGAAAAAGGCAGGGATCTCCACAACTGATTCATCTGCCCTAAGATGCTTGCCCCAGACAAAAATGATGAATCGTTCTTTGGAGGTGCCCACCTTCTCTCCTAATTACAGAAAAAACTTGGGCTACCAACTTAGACAATGTTCCCAGCCTGGACAAGCTGTGTTAGGTGAATGGTATCTGGCCCAAAGGAGCTTGGCCACTTGGGTAGGGCTGAATCAAATCTTCCTTTCTAAAAATTTGTGGTTAGTGTCACACAACATTCTTAAGTAAAACAAAAAGAAAGAAAACAAAAAGCAGACATGATGTCCATAACACATTTGAAACATAGATTTAAGTGTCCACTCAGATCTCACTATTTATTCATGCTTAGCTTTAACCAGGTGGAAGCTTGTGATTAAGACTAAGCATTGGCTTAATTGCTTTAATGAACTGGGATCAATAGGAATGTTTCTTACCACCTCCAAAGTTGCACAAAGCTACATGAGTACCTGAGACCAGTGAGCTGGCTTTTGCTCAGTGGAGAAGACATGTGCCAAATGCTATGGGTTGTTTAAACCCACTTGAAAAAGCCGGTGTTAGGAGCTTAAATACAACTGTTATTTAAAACATTTCAAAATCCATCAGAATGGCATTCTCAAGACTTCCTGTGCAAAAAGGATCTGCTTAATTTCTGTGCACAGGATTATGACAGCCACAGGTTCTCTGAAAATAAATCTGCAAAAGGTTGTTCAGCTGGTTATTTGCATGGGAACTCTAGTGCTTGTGATGGGGAAGTGATTACCCATAGAGGCTGAGGCACATGGCCTTGACTGGAGTTTTGTCCTACCTGCAACAATTCACCAACAGGATCAAAGGAATAACAAAGTAGAGACAACTCCAGTATTTGAACTATACTGAAGATCTGCACTGCCTCTTCACCTCTCTTCCTCTCTCTTATGCCCAGATTAGCCTGAGTGGGCAACATGGCATAAATGCACACATGCTTCTGGCGGTGAAAGGCACAGCAAAGCTTATTTTCCTCTAGATATTTCCCATTCAAGTATCTTGGAAGAGAGAAAATCAAAGTGGATGACTAAAAACAGGACAGGGTGACACAAACTGCTGTGACACTTTATAGATCGTCTTGTCAGAGTCATTGCACCTTTGAAGCTTAACCTGTTTATATGATGATATGCACCTCGAACTTCCCTTTCCCAGGTGAAATCCCAGGCCACAAGTCCTTTGGCAGCCTCCTGAACTCCACTGCTTCAGCCTCAGCACTTATGACCTGTGCACGGCTGGTGAACCATGGAGAGGGAGGAAGATGGGTGCCCAAAGAGTGTTTCTGCCATGACCGCCGTCCTTGGCAGCAGCCCCTTGGCTGGGCGATGAAAGGTTTGCACAGCAGCTGGACTTCGGTCAAGTTTAAACAGCTCAGCTCTGTTTGCATGCCTGCATCCCGAGGCACTCTGACGTTGCAGTGTCATGGAGGGCAGGGTGAGGACACACGCATGATACAGAAAGAAGGGTTGTGCATGAAGGAAAGGATCTGTAATAGCAGCGTTGTCCTTTCTGTGGCTGATTGTCACTGGAAATGCAACTATTCCAGAGCCACATATGTCTAAGACAGAAATAGGAATCTGAGGGATAACCTTTTCTTTTCTCCCAGGAGAGTCTCAAGAGGTGACTTTGATTTAGAGCTTGTCCAGCCTCCTCCTATAGAAACTCCTTAAATAATCTACATTTCCTTCTTTTCTTAGCAGAAAACCTCCTTGTCTTGTAGTATCTGACAAAGATGTGCTGGCAGCACAAATTCTGAAATTTCTCCCAGCCAGGAACGTTCAGGATGGGAATGTGGCTTGGAGCCTTGGGGCTGGAAACTAGCCTCAGGGTTTGCTTTATTGTCTTGGACTCCTAAAGCCCAACACCAGGACGATAATCATGGGCAATGTTTGTGAGGGAATTTACAGTGCCTGCTAACGGTGAAAAGGTTCAGGAGCAGGATCTGTTGGGCTGGTAGCATCTGAAACACTTGGTTATCCTACCTGGATAACCACAGAAAAACATACTTCCACAGGAGTTCATTTTTGCTTCATTTTTCTTTTTTCATGCTGCTTCCAGCTGGATTTGAGCACTGTGTCCCTGATCCCCCTTCCCCATCCACCTGGCAGGGGAGCAGGGAGGGGGTCATCCCCTGCCAAGCTACAAGAGCATCGTGGGATGCAGTCGGGAAGGTGCTGAATGCTGGGAGCTGACATGAGAGTGATGTTTGTGGGAGAAGGAGGGGCAGTTCCCAAGTCACTGTGGTGGTTGATGGGGACCTCACAGCTGGAGAAGGTTTAAACTTTAACCAGCAAGACTCAAACCCTTCCCTGGAGCAGTGAGTGCCTGCAGTGCTGAAGAAGAGCCTGAGCGAGGAAGATGCTGAGCTGCTGGGCAGTATGAGGGTGAGAACAAGAAGGAGATGCTTTTCCATCCCTCACTGCTGGGATGTTGCCTGGTAGGACAGCAGGAGCCTTGGGAGAGTTTTTGCCCTGTCCTGCCTGCGTGGGTGGGTGCATCTTGGTGCAGAGCACCCTTGGAGAATGGCTTTGTCCCTGGGTGGTTTCTCTCCTTCCTGTCTCTGGAAGCTGTAGGACCCTGATGAATGACTCCCATATCCTGATCAAAAAGTCTCCCTAACAGTTTTAGTGTGTTTGTGTCCCTCTAGTTAAGATAAATTAGACAGGCTAATGAGACTGATTAGTCTTTAGCTGTGACCCTTGGCCTCTAGGATGTACTTTGAGCTAATAGAGAGAATGGGGATTATAGGCGGTGATAATGTGCTTGTGTTGGCCTTTTAAAGGAAAACACATTTATTGCTACTTAGAGGAAATTGATCTAATTGTGCTGGAAGCGTTTCTAGGACTGAACATGGAATTTTTATTAAGTAGGTGACTCAGGTTCAGCCAAGATTGCCAGATTTGAAATGGGCAGGAGATATTTAAAGCAGATTCCACCTGGAAACCCCTCTGGCCGCCTCTCCAACTGATAACTGAGCTTCACTCATCCTGACTTTGATCTGCTGCTCTGCATGTCAGACGTTGGAACTTTAGGAACTTGGACTGCAATCCCCAGGTCTCGTGGCTCAGATCCAAACTAACAAACCATCAAAGACAACCAGTGGTGTTTGCATGATTACTAAGGGTTCAACTATTTGATTCCCTTCTCAATCTGCAAAACAAAATGGTTCCCTTAGTTACAGGGATCCCCGGAGGCAAATGAGGAAACAACATCATGCAGCCAGTTTTGAGAACAGCAGGGTGCTCAGGGGCCCCATCCTGCCCTAAAGATAAAGTTGGATTTCATAGCCCAAAGCCTCACATTCTCTGCTTCATGCACAAAAGAAGTAGTTGTGCTCCAGAAAGATTTCTCCAATAATATCAGTTGGACTTAAAAAAGATACTGCTTCTTCCTATAAGCTTTACTTTTATGGACTTATGATCTGGGTGATTCTATTCCTCCCTTCCGATATATTTGGAGGGTTTGGCTGGTTTCCAGCAAGGTTTGACCAAGTGCTGCTCTCACATCCCCTCTGACAAGTTTTGTAAAGAAAAGCAGTTCTGCTGGGGAGAGAAAGCAATACTGCAGAGGGGAAATCTCTGCTCACGTGAACTCTTGTATCCGAGGCATTTATAAGAGCTCTTAGAAATGCTTCGGACTTGAGGAAAGCCTTAGCTGGAGATCCCAGTCAGCAAAATCCAGAGAAAATAAAGTCTTTCAAGGGCAAAACTTTTTCCTATCAGAGCTTCCCCTTCCTCCTGGTTCACTGAGATGTGGATGTTCAACTATCATAGAATAACAGAATCGTAGAGTGGTTCAGATTGGAAGGGACCTTTAAAGGTCATCTAGTCCAACCCCCCTGCAGTGAGCAGGGACATCTTCAACTAGATCTGGTTGCTCACAGCCCCATCCAACCTTGAATGTTCCCAGGGATGGGGCTTTTAACACCACTCTGTGCAACCTGGGACAGTGTCTCACCACCCTCATTGTAAAAAATTTCTTCCTTATATCTGATCTAATCACCCACGTGGACATCAGTTGGCACAAACCACAAGAATGCTCTTTGATACAGTTCTATAGTTACCAAACACCATGCAAACACTAAGGAAAGGGAATGTGCATAAATAGTAGGATGCAAAAAAGACTCCAAGTCTGCTTTCAGAAGCCTCTCCTTTAGCTGAATATAATTCCTGCAGACTGCAATTGGTCTGGTTAACAGCACTAACACATTTAATCTATGGCAAAGAATGGCACCTTGACTGTGTATTACTGGAAGAATCAAGAGCCCAGTCCTGGATGAAGGCTGCATGTGAGGTGCTGTATCAGCACAGAGGAGAAGCAAAGTCCTTATCATCAGCACCAGATGAGAAGACTTCTCCAGGGGAGGTGGGTTTGTGGCCTCTCCAGCAGTTAGGGGACCATACGGTCCTTTTCCCTACACTACATCCCACATTTGGGGCCGGGTCCTGCAGGAGGCTGATGCCTTTGGATTCACTACCTGGATGGAAGCTGATACTGGTCTTTTCTAAAGACTGGTTTCCACAGAGTCCCCGAGATGTTGTGGCTGTAGAAATGGTAACTAAACTGTTGTGAAAGAAGAAAAAAAATCCCACCCTAAAACTGAAACCCAACCCCCAAAAACCATACACCACAATTAGAATCAAAGGCAAGTAAAAATGAACCATAAAATACATGAACTGGAGAACATTAGGACAAAAAAATTACTATATTAATAAATAAAATAAGGATGATTTGTCTGTTCAGAACAAAGCACCAGGGCTCTGCCAGCCCATAATGCTTCCCTCTGTTTTTCTGCTAAGAACAACAACAATGTCTGTACTCTTACTACTGAGCTTTGGACAGGATATTTTCAAATTTGAAGAAGCCCTGGGTCAGGTCCTCAACACAGCCAATACTGTGCAATTCTGTCCTCCACCTGGTCACTGCCTCTGGGTTAGAAGGTGTAACTCCACAGAGGATGGCAGGTTATCAGGGTGTCCTGAGTGGATGGTGGAAAAAGGGCCAGTTGGACCCCACTCTGCTCTGGCTGATAGTGGTGTGACCGCACTGAAATGAATGATACGTGGTTGACATTGCACCAGGAAAATCAAGACCAGAAAGCAGCCCTTTTTCTTATGTGAATTTGATATCACAGTTCTCTGTAAGGACTAGGATTTTATTTTCTGATGCTGCTACATTCAATTTCACAAGCCAGTGCAAACAATAGAAGCCCTGCTTCTCCTTAACCTTCAGTCCCACTTTGGGTTTGGGTGAGTGAAAGTGTAAAACACGTTGTGCATCCTCACTGGAGAGAATCCAAATTGCTGCTGCACCACAACAGTGGAGGTCTCCCTCCGCTTGGCGCAGGTGCAAATGGCAGCACAAGCAGCGGGGAAACCAAGCCAAGGTCAACACAAACATCACATATCGCCAGGGCTGGAGAGAGTGAGTCTGCAAATCTTCTTACAGTGAAAGCGCCCAAATGAGCGGCGTTGCAGCCAGTGCCAGCCTGGGCTCCCCACAATAACGACCCACTTGCTTTGCATCTGTATCACAGTGGATTTTGGTAAATGCTGTTTGCCCATAGTCACATCTCATATCTGCCCTCCATTTGTTGAACCAGGCTGTGGTGGTTGCCTGATTTCCCAAAGCTTCATCTCTGGGTCACGGGAAGATGCTCTCTTTCCATCTGACTCTAGAGGGAACTGGAGTTAGGTGTGCAAATCCCCCTGGCCAGCCTCCTTCCACAAGTGTGATGTCCTAATATTTTTTCTCCATTTCACCAAAACAATGGCCAAGCACCTGCCCTGTAAAACACAGCAGTTCAGCATGCTCTTTCATTCACGTAAAGTCACAAAAAGGCTCTGGGTAAGTTGCAAGGTTGCAGCTTGTAACCCAAGTGAACCTTCACAAAAAAAAAATCTGGTTTATTATATGCAACTCCTTTCCCTCTGACATCATCTAGTCATTAATCAGGATGATCCTTGACACTTTCTGTATTCATGCACCTTGCAGTAAATAGTCTTATCACCCTTTTACAGCCATGGCAACAGAGGCCTGACTCAAACAAGGTCAAAGTGGACCTGTGGGGCTGAGAGCACAGGAGCTGCCACCTTCCCCACCTATGCACCAGGTCCCTCTTTGCTGAGAAGTAATACAGCTGATCAAAGGTTTGAGCCGCAGCCCTGAAGTCAATGGAAGGACTCCTCAGCAGCCACAAATCACTTTATAATGCTCTATCGCATGTGATAAGTCCTGTACTTTGCCACCTTTCCATGCAATGCTTTAAGATGCTGAGAAACCAGAGAACAGATGTAGGAGCAGATCCTCAGCTGGGTAACACCAGCTGATGTTTGGAGTGGAGCTACGACCATTTATATCAGCTGTCCTGTTGTCCAGATTAAATAGAAAGAGCAGCCAGCTTCCAACTGCAACTGCTTCGGTTGCAAATAGTACTGAGCTTCCTCAGAGAGGACTGAAAACAGCATCATCACCGTCCCTGCTTGTTAAATATCCCTGTTGAAGACACCCAGGGAAATGGAAGATCTGCACAGTGTTTTGGAGGTTTACACACCAGGAACAGTATTTAGTAACAAATCCATATTACTTCAGCACTGATCCTGACAAAACTCACTGGAATATGGCTTTATGGGCACTGAACTGAGAAGTGCTGATCATGAGCAAAGCTGCCTGTGAAAGTAAGTTTCAAGGAGCAAGTCTGTTAGCAGAGAAGCCAGAGTATTTTAAGTGGAAACCTTCTTGTCTTTATTTAAGGATGTTCCTTTTCACCTTTAAGTGCAAACTGTTGTATTTGGGTCAAAATTTATGCCAAATTTCAGAAAATTTTGATGAACAAGCTTCCATTTTGGGTAAACTGTTTGGATCAAAAAAACCCCCCCAAAACGTTAACCATTCAGTGTTTCTTTTAAATCTTTGCAAAATTCGGTTCAAATTAATTTAACATTTCAAAACATCCTTTCACTTTAATAACAATGCTCCAAACTGAACTGAAACACTTTACCTAGCCCAGAGCAAACTGATGTTGGCTTTTTAGAATTTAGAAATAAAAATTTGAGGTGACCAGTCAAGATAGTTACTTCTTAGACTTTAGACCTTTTCTTCACCCTCATTTTGAGGGAACTGCTGGTGAATGGAGACCTCAAACTTCCACATGGCTCTGCTACTGTGATTCTCTCAGCTCCTGGACCTTTAGCAGAGCTGCTTGGTTATAACAACTATGATCCAAAGTTGTGGACCTGCTACAGTACTCCACTGGTGGGACGTGACCTAACTGGATGCCCAAGAATCTGCTCCCCTACATTAGCAGCTAGCACCACTCTCACCATCCTGATGGTTTTCTCAGCTCCAAAGTGCTGTTATTTACTGTAATCCAGACCATGGTAAATGTGCCTCATACCCCTACTGTTTAAATTCAAGGGGAGCTTTCCAGATTCCTCCTCCCATGTGACTTGCTCTTCTGTCTCTTTGGGGAAAGAGAGGAGAAAAGATATGTTGCTAATTTTAATGAGAACGGGTCATTTCCCTGTAGGACTGATTCAGGGTAGGTCAGGAGCCATCCATGAAGCTGTCCAGCACCCTTAGATCATCAGTGGGATTTGGGTGTCCAGCTTCTTTTTGATCTCACAGTTTAATGTTATCACTATTAGATGATTGGTCACAGTCCTCTCTGTGTGTGCTGAACTGACAAAGATCTAAGACCATGAGGAGCTTTTCATTATAATAAATATGTGTAGGATCACAAAAGTGGACCATGTCTACGTTCAAGCTTAATCACAATAAGTGCAGACTAATCTTAGTAAGTTGGTTTTTGTAGCATAGGATACACCCATCTCCACACATTAGTCCTTCCATCCCAGTCCTTGAGCACTCGGTCACATCAAGAGAAATATCACTATAATGACACACCTGATGAATATTCCCTAAACATTTATCTATCTGCTCCTGGGAAATGTGCTTTATTTAAAGCTGAAATATCACTCTGATTGTGGCATTTGTTGACTGTTACTACTGCCATATCTTTACTCCTTCTCCTGGTTTATCTGCCACGTTAAATATCCCCTGAATTTTAAACTATTACAAATCAGGACTTGAACACAAAATGTGGGAAGATATAACAGGTTTTATTTTTTTAAAAAGCAGGCTTGTACAATGAAACATTGAGCATTGCCTTTCACTTCAGGAGAATAAAATATCAACATTGAGACACTTCAAGCATGTAAAGTTTTGGGACCAAAGTCAGCATATTTCTTATTATTTCCAAGAATCTTTTAAGCAGGAATTCCTTGGGATGCAAGCAATGCTTCCAGGGACAGCAAAGATTGCTTCAAAATGAATTGGGAAGTTCTGTCACTGAAACGGCTATTATTAGCAGAGAACAGAGAAAGGGTCTGATGTTGCAGAATGCAGGGTATCTGTAAGCCCTGGAAAGGTCACTTGGATGTTAGGATCCTAAAATGGGATTGAAGAGTGATCAAGGTCTCCAAAATTGGAATGTGAAGGTTGCAAGAGAGGGCTCCACTGAAATGTTTGTATGCAATACTCTGTGCTGGGCAGAAGTGTCTCTGGATATGTATCTTATGGAATACTGACTCAATTATACAGCAATTATTAAAATAATGTGTTTCAGGATCATTAAGCCCTTGGTTGGAGGCCCCGTTTTCCTCGGTACTTTATAAAAACAGAACTAAACACTTACAGCCTAAGCTGTTTGGTGTACTCGTCTTGCTGCCAGTTTCTCTAGGATGATCCCGTGTTCCAAACAATTGAACTTTTGCTTCATTGTTTTGGAAAAGACTCAAATCTTCATGTTAACCAGATGAGGGCTGATGCTGGCCTTCACACTGGATTTTGGCCCTGGTTTTGAATGACAATGCCGAGTGGCAAAGGATTGGTTTTATCTGAACACTGGAGGATATTTCCTTCTGCTCTTCATAAGTTTGGTTCCTGTGTTTGACCTGTTATCAATAGGTTATTTTGAGGTGAAATGAAGAAAAGAAGAATTATTTTTCACTCCAAGCAGTAAATGAAAGGCACTGAAAGCCAAGCAAGCGCTCCAGGAGCAGAGGCTCCCGTTAGGAGCCATTTTCAGTTGTACACATTCAAATCCACTGCACTTTATTAATGACTGGAGAAAGAAATGGCCAAATCCACATAAATAAATAAACTGAATGGCTGCCATCATGTACACTAATTTGTGGTGGCTTGTGTTAGTGTCTCTCTGTATACAGTCACTGGAGTGAAAAGGAGATATTTTAAGTCAAAAACTGAATATCTATGACAGGCAATTTGAGTAGAGGAAAGAGCAAAGCTCTCTGAAAAGGGACTGGGGGAGAAAAAGCCATGAAAAGATGAATATTTGAAAACGCCAACTGCTGTATTTACCAGCACTCTGCACTGTGCTGGAATCCATCTACAGGGATGAGTTTGTTGAAAGGAAACAAAAAACAAACGGGGCTTCTGCTTCTGGGATGACACTACACAGACTGAGCAAGTGGTTACATCTTTTCCTCGTCAAAGGGCAGCAGGAGATGCTGTTAGACTCCGACCCAGACCCGAATGCCTGTGCCCATAAGAAGAGAAATGTCTCTGTGCCCCAAGAGCTTGTGAGAAAATGTGTGGCATTTCATTGGGATTCCCAATGCAGGAATTAAAAGAATTTTAGTTGTGGAGAACTGTGATTTATTCAGCTTAAAGCCACATGGGGAATTTGCATTTTGGGGGCTGACAGGAGAAAGCATTTTCAAGAAAATTTAGAAATAAACTAATTTCTAAATTTAGAAATAAACTTTCTAAATTTACTTTGCTCTTCTAAGAACCTGTCATTTGTGACTTCAAGTACACTTTGCCCTCACCACTGTTCCCATTCAATAGATGGGGAAGCTACATGGAAAAGCACAACAATTCTGCAGAAGGACTTTGCACTTGTGCAAGCTTTCACCTGCACAACTGCCTCAGTGCATGCAGAACAAGAGCAGCTTCAAAGTGGTTTTGCTGACATACCTGTTCCTCTCCAGGTTTGTTTTACTCATTTAAGTAGTCCTTGTTTTGAGGTAGAATGGTCAGTAAACAGGCATCTCTGTAGTTTGTTGTATGAACATTCTGTTAGCAATGTGCAATGTAGCCTTTCCTGCGAGATGAATCCCTTAGTGTAAGGGATAGATAGGGTTACACTGATATATCTGTCTTCATACTGTGGCTTTCTGGGCAGAACAACAGCCCAGAAAATTAAAAGAAAAAATTTAAATCACATCTCTAAAAGTTCATCAGCAAAGACCTCCAGGATCTGAGCCTTGAATTAAGATGGTGAGGTGACACTGTGGCAAGCCCTGGCCATACAATTGAGCTGAGCTGTGCTTTGGCCGTGTTCTTAGTGAGGATGGAGCTTTGAGTAATTTTGGCATCTCAAGGCCTCAACTAATTCCCACTTGTGTTTGCTTGTATTTTTACTGGCTGTCTTTTCCACTTCTACCTCTCAGATTACTAGGGCTGGTGACAAGGAAATATGGGAATAGCCACCCAATCAAATTACAAAACATTAAAAAGGTCAAGCGCATACAGGTTGCTTTCGCACCAAGAGTGGGAATCAGATTTCCTGGCATCTCAGTAAAAGTGACAGATAGTGTTAACCAGATAAGCAAATGGGAGCTTGGAAGTCTAAAAGCAGGAGTAATTTGCCTATGGATCTTTTTGCCAAGTAAATGTGTATGATGTTTGGATTTCCTTGAAACTTCTGCCTTGTGGGTGAAAAGAGCCTGACTGTATTTTTGTGCCTTTCTCTGCCCAGTGTGATCCTGGGACCACACGTATGATAGTTGCTGCAGCTCTGCACCTCTGTAGCAAGTTGGAAAAGAAACAGTTAATAAATGGAGTAACTGTCCTGGGAAAATATTGCTTGTAAATGCCTTCTGCTAGCAGGGAATGGAGATGGGACAGCTAAAGCCCTGACAGATGCCACCTTGATGATCCCTTCCACACACTAGCCCTATCTCCAGCAGCCTGTAGACATCACATCTACAGAGTTTAGTACACAGGAACTCCCTTTTTGGGTAAAGAGGTGGTAAGAAGGAGTTCTAGATATTTTAACCACCAGAAATATCTAGTGAAAGCCTCACAGAGGAGTGTGTCCTAGGTAGACAGGCCTTCTCCTCTTGAAGCAACTTCTAACTAAACATTTTGACAGAGATTTCAAAGACACAGTTGGAAGTTTAGACATTCAGGTTGACAATTAAACTGCGTAGACATCCTGGGAAAAGTCAGCCACCAGGCAGGACCAACTTTGTCTTTGCTTGACCCAATGGGCAGCAAGTACCGTACCATGGGAAACATCCTGCTCTGTTTTTGTTGGTGGTTTCTTTCAGATTTGTAATGACCAGGGCTATAAGCTATTTCTCAAAGGTCTTGCTTCCCCTTTACCCCAAGATGAGCGG
>NW_010339315.1:57307-68622 GCF_000700745.2 Antrostomus carolinensis
TATGTTGCACAGGAGCAACCTTCATTTTTTGAGATAACAGTTCCAGAAATAATGAGTAAATAAAGTCCTGTCATCTTGACAAGCTAACATTTCCATCTCCCCCTTCATTATTTATTTTTTTATGGTTCCTGAAACCTATTTCCCAAATTTACCACCCTCACCCTCCTCCTCCTACTTTGTTTTAATGAATTGAGGATTGAATTCTAGAGCATACGCATTAGTCAGAGATGATAAAGCACCCAGTCTTTCGGCAGTCCTGTAAATGCTACGGTGGCTTCCAAAGAGTTAATTCATTATGGTCCATTGTCCAGTCGACTTTGTAGCTAGCAGCAGATTGGAGCCGACTTGAAATGCTGAAGTGGGAATGAAAAATGAGCAGGGCCTTGGTGTGCATTAAATATTTAATATTCTCTCAGTGGGAGGTGTCAGGAAAAGGACCATATAATAAATACTACGAGAGACAATTCCATCACTGAACTCGTCTGTTAATGACCTCATTTGCTTTGACAGAAACATTACAGATGCAGCCTCTTCGCTTCTGTGGCCTTATTAAGCAGCCACATTCCAGCTGGAGAGCAAATTCCTGCTCCTGCAACGTGGAGGAGTGGGTCGGAGCTACGATTGTCTCCTTCTCCCTCTCTCTTTCCCCCCCTGCTCTCCAGATCTGGGGCATTTAGAAAGAATTCTGTGTGGCACGACAGGTATTTGTGGTAGCTGCGTGATTCTGGTAGGGAAAATGATAATTCTATCAAACTACCTGGAATACATGAACTCAAGAAAATGTTCCCTTCCCTTAGAGGAGATGAGTGCCTCCCATCTCCTGCCTTAGTGTCACCAGTTTGTAAATTGTGGGAGCTTGAAAAGCATTTGCGTGGACATGGTGGAGATCACTTCTAGTTTGATTCCCTGAAGACCTCTTGTGCCAGGGGATAACAGGATCCTCAGGAGGATCTACTCAGATGCTCCCTGGTGAGTGCTTCCCACTTCAGCAGGTGTGGAGACCTTGAAGCCTATTGCATTCCTGGAACACATGCAGGCAGATCACAGTGTTTTCTGGCCAGTGCTGTGACTTGCAGCACTGTTGGTCCCATGACCACCAGTATTGGGGGATCTTTGGCTTTAAGTGCAAGCAGCTTGTTTTCTCTCTTCCACTATTTATGTTTGAAGGATCCTCAAAAGTATTCCTGCTCCAATGGCTAGAGGCCAGCTCTGTACTTGACACCTAAATGTATTAATATCCAGTTTCTATGCAGCTGATGTTTGCCAGCTTTCCCATTCAACTTAACTAATTCTTTTTCTACCTGGGCAGATAGACCCTGAGATGATCTTATCATCTCTTAGACTCTTTGGTTTGATTGTTTGTTTGGTGGTTTTTTGTTTGTTTGTTTGTTTTTGTTGCCTACTTAAGGAAACTAACCTCTTCATGTTGGTCTAGAAAAGTTCTTGATGGCCCTCAGCATCACAGTGAACTTTTCTTGGGTCCCAGCTTCCGTTGCTCTTCTTGAATAGCAATGACTGATGAGGTCTGAAATTGTTAGTATAATGGCATTCATTCCTGGTTATCACTAATGGCAATTCCACTTAGTCAAGCTGCAGGTTACACTGTATGGTCAGCTTGAGAGCCCAGGCCTCTCTCCTCCATGGCAACTGCTGGGTTAAACATGAAACTCTCACTATTAGTAGTCCTAGAATCCATGACCATGATTTTTCACGTTTTAACCCATTTCTTCTCCTTCTTACTGCAGCATAAAATGACGCTGAATTTCTCTGAACTTCTCATTTACCTCCAGCATTAACTTATTCTTTCCTCCAAACTTCCTTCTAAGCCCTTGCACACGACTATAAGAATTTGGCAATATCCCTGTATTTTTCTAGTGTCTTTTTCCTCCTCTTCTACACACAAATACTATATTTGCTCAGAGGACTACAATTTTCTGTAGATATGTAGGACATTATAGGTAGTCAAAAATGCAGATTGAAAAATGAACAGAAAAAATAGCTGTCAGTCTTCAGGTGAAGAGCATACTTGTAGGCTCAGAGACTCTGCTTTGAACATATGGGGTTGTCAACACTGTTCTCTTCTGTTTTAAGCTAGCAGATTCCTGCTTCGAAGTAAAACTTGAATTTAAGCCTATTAAAAATTGTAAAGATAATGATATTATGACAGGAGCCTTAGAGACACCTTATAGTACTACAGGTCTGAACATCTGGGCTGCTGGCATAGGAGTCATAGCTCAAATGCCAACTTCTTGGATTAGCATCTGCCTTTTGGGATGTGTTATAACATTTGTTGTCTTCTCCCTTCCCTAACACTGCCTGAAGTACTCATGTCTCCTGTGATCAGAGGTGGAAGAGGCCGTTTACTGGGCACGGCATGGGATAAGAGGGGGTTTGGCAGAGAGAAAGATGCATCTCCTTCCACTGCTGCTGCCTCAATGGACTGTGGGGATGTTGTTCAGTAGGGTGCCAGGAGAGGATGCCGAAAGCAAACCAGCTAGCTGCAGGCTCAAGGAGGAAAAGAGAGAGGGGGGGAAGCTGGGCAGAAAATGGAAGGGAATGTGCCTCCCGCTCTGTCCCAGCTCTGTGTAGGTTGCTGTCAGATGCCACACATTCTGTGCATTACAACAAGGCAGTTGTTTGTAGCGCTGGATCCGTGCAACAGGGAGATAAGGTTCTGCCTTTGTATCAGAAGCAGCTGCAAAGGGGCGAAAAGGTCTTAGAACAAGAAATTAGTTCATTTGAATTCTCTCTCTCTTTCTCTCTCTCTTTTCCTTCTTCAAGCCAGACAGCAACAGCATGCTCCCTCCTCTCGTGCCGTGCAGGCATTTTTGTACCAGCTTGTGGGTACCAGGGGGAATTTGTATCGCTGCCTCCAGAGATGGGGCAGAGTACGTGCTCCTCTCCAAGGGGACCGTGGCCCCAGGTCTTTGCTTGCTGGGCAGTTGGTGATGTTTGCCCAACAGCCACGTGTTCCATGGTGGAGAGCTCCTGGTTGTGAAGGCGTGGACCTGCCATATCCACCAGCTGGGGTTGTAGGTATTGCTACCAGGCTGTGGTTGAACAAGCCCATGGTTATGGTAATAAGACAATAAGAGGCTAGAAAACATGATGTAAGATGGCACAAGCCATCCATCCCATGTCCAGCATGGGGAGAAGGAGAAAATACCCGAACACATACTGTCAGATTGTGTCATAATTGATAGGCAGGAGGGAATAGAATGAACTTGGCCAGGCAGCCTTGGGCATGACATAGCTGCTGTCTGAGTGCTTGGCTCTGCAACCTTCATGATGTTCTTTTAATGTAGCTTTTAAAAATGCATAATATAATATACATTGTCTGTCCTGTCTGCCTTTTATAGCTTTAAAAAATGAATCAGGGATATGCTCTGACATAAGGAACCATTTCACCCCAACACACAGACAGACACTCTGCCACCTTCAAGCACTTGATGAAACATGCTTTAAGGTTCAGGTTTGCTCTTAAATAATTATCACCTGCTCAGTAAGGAAATAACCCTTCTTGCCTTCAAAATTCTGTGCTGATATTTTTTTAGTCTTTGTTTATCAGGAGTTTGGCAGTTCCCTTGCAATCAGCTCACGGCAGTTTCTCTGGTGCTCGCTGCTGGCCATACAGGCTGGAAAATAGTTTGGCAATCTGGACAGTGCCGCAGAAGTTACTCAGTGCTGTCCCTGCCTGGGGGTGAGGGGGGTGGAAGGCTGAAACTCACAGTTCAGATGGCAGGAGAGGAGGATACATGGTGGAGAAGGAGATGAAATAGCCCTCAGAGCCCAGCCTGGAATCCAGAGAGGTGTCTCCTGTTCCCCAGCCTAATCTGCCCATGAGTTATAATCCTCGAGCTGCCGCAGGACCTGCCGAGGCTCCAGCCCTCCTGGCAATCTCAGCTCTCCCCAGGGCTGATTTAGAGAGGTCACCTGTCACTTGTGTAAAGGTCAGCAGAGGTCTGTGCTGTGGACAGTCCCCATGTTCCCGGGATGTCACATAATCATTTTATTTTACATCACCTCAGTCCTGCCAGGGGAGGGGAGGAGGAGAGATAAGACTGCGAGGTCAGCAGCATCGTTATGGATGGTGGAGTGAATGTGAGGTGAAAGGGATCGTTGCTTTTGCCTCCCCAATAAACCCCTTTTCTTTGCCTGAACGGAAGTGGCGAGGAGCTGTTTGGCTAATTTATATTAATTCAACTCCATTAATGATGCGATATCATCTCTTCTCTCAGCAGGAGAACCATCAAAAGGATTTAATACTGAGCTGCTCTTTTGACAACCTCATGTTCAGCCTGCAGCCATGGCGTGGCTGGACTGAACCTCTCCCTGGCCACCAGCTTTTCCCGGGGCCTCATTGCAAAGGACAATCTCATGCTATTACCATTATTTTTGTGTGCTGAGGCTCACACGCACCTCAGCACCCCTCAGGCATGGAGGAGCAGGAAAGCTCCCCGCGGGGAAGGAGGTATGTAGCACATTTGCCACGTCTTTCCCAGGCTGGCGATGAGCAGTGGACATTTCAAGTGGTAGGAAGCCACAACTAGTGGGAAAATGGCTTTTTTTTTTGAGCCAGGAGAAGCTGGCAGCCACGGGGGTCTCCTGCCCCACTGCCTGGGCAGTGATGGCAGCAGAACTGTGATGCAGAGCGGTCCTGCCAGCTCCCCTTGGCCTTAATGAGTGCATTGCCCTCACCAGGGGTGTGCCAGAAGGAGAAGCATCTGGACCATCAGCAGAATTTGCTTCATGAAGCACTGAGTCAATGCAGCTTGGGTTTCTGGCTTGACTGCTGTGGGGATCCTGAAGGACAGGCAGTCTGGCATCAGGCTGGTGTGAATGGGGTGGATGTGTTAGGAGGTGCTGAACTTCCTGCTGGGTTCAGAGGGTCTCTTCTGTCACACAGCTGAGAACAGCACTTTGGGTTCACCGCAGAGAAGGGGAAACTGAGGCAGGGGTGGGGGGAGGCTCACGACCCCTCGGTGTGGGGCACCTCTGGAGCAGGACCCAGACACCATCCCAGGGAGCTGCTGCGGAGCAAACCGCGAGCACAGGCATGGGTGAGTTGTCAGTTTTAACCTGTGGAGGGGACAAGCAGTGTCACAGGCTGACCGGGACAGGTTGCAGTGGCCAGGGTGGCTTTCCAATGGCCACGGGACCCCAGGTCCAGCAGTGCTGCTGGAGGACTGTCTTGTTTCGCAACCATGTTATGGCAGTAGGAGACAAGACTTCATGCCAGTCATGTAATTTAATTTCTCTCTTTGCTTCTGTCTGATAGTATTAAACTCCTGGCCTCTGAAACACACATACAAATCTTTTTTTTTTCTTTTCTCTTTTTTTTTTTTTAAAATATATTTTTATATTAACATATTTCCTTTTGAAACTGTGTGAGGCTTTTCTCAAAACTAATGGATTTTTTTTCTCCCCTTGTCTGGGCCAAATGTATTCAAATCTTAACTCAGTTAAGTCAGAAGATTCCTATCGTCTCAGCAGGGAATCCCACCCTTTATTCCACAAATCAGCATCCTTTTTATTTGACTTTCTGATCTCCAAAGGAAAAGGGATGCTTTTTTTTTTTTAGAGGTTTTTTTTTTAGTTTAACTCTGACGTTGATGTTGCAATGCTCTTTGATAGCCAAGAACACAAGGACTGACTTCAGGAGCAGCTGAAACTTCATCAGGAACCAAAATATAAAAAGAAGGGATGCGAAGTGGGGAATGGTAGAAAGTGATACTGTTGAAACAACCCTTTGAATTTTCCCAAATGATGTTTGATCTGTGAGTCCCTTAAAGCTGCTGCAATATTTTTAGTATCAAAATGATATTTTTTATAAGGTATGTGGGAGGTAGGTAGGAGAGGTATTTTAATATTTTTTTGGTGATACTCAGAAGAAATAAGTTTAATTTTAACCTGTAATGTTTCCACCTGGATTTTTTTTTATGTATGTTTATCTAGTATGTTTATTTAGTAGGATTCTTTAATCACTTTTTCCCCCCCTCTTCTCCTTAGCTTGAATATTCCTTTATTTCAAAGGAACAGCAAAAGAGACACAAGGGACTGAGCACTGAGGAATAGATTACTCCTGAACCATGATTTGGTCCTCCCTTATCCATCCTCAAAATACCAAGCCACTGGAAATGAAATAGAAAGCGCTCAGATTTTCCCTGGTCAGTGCAGCGATGTGTTGCCCTCAGGATGCTGGTGTGCCCCAAGACAGCTCCAGCACCCTGAGATGCTGCCCCAGCCCTCCGCTTGCTGCTGCAGCACTGGCCATCTGAGCCCAAACTGGGCTGGATCCCTCAGTGATGGCCAGCTGGAACTGGAACACAAACTGGTGAAAATCCCTAAGGAGAAACAGATCTGGAGGGAATGACACGGGACATGTCCAGGCTGTGGAGAGAGCAAGCCTGGGGAACAAAGTAGCTGCCCTAGTCAGCAGGATAAACTGGAGACATTTATTTTGTAGTTTTTTCTCCATGAAGGGCCTAGCAATAGGTTTGAGTGGTCAGAAATAATGTAAAATATCTCATTAATGTCAACCCTCTACATAGCAAGGGCGTAGAAGGACTTTTTTTCACATCCATCCAGGTCAACAGGCTGGGTACCTGCCCCATAATCTTGCCTGGTTTTATAATTTCCCCACATTAATTTTGGGCATGTACTCAGGAGCTGCTCTGGAAAGTATCTGTGAGTCAAGGTCATGATGAGGAAAAGGCACACAGTTTTCTGAGGGAGTAGAAAAAGCTGCCATCTAAAGTGAGTCTCAAAGCAGGGCACTGGGTGCAATTAGCATCAGATCATTTCAGAAAACAACAATTTGAGCTGGTCACCTCCTTTGCAGAGTACTGAGGGTGGGGAACGTGCTGCATTTACACTGCTCATCCTGACTCTCTTACCCTTCTAGGAAAACATCACATAAAAGACCTTGTGGATTAGAGGGTGAGGAGCATGCCTGTTTCTTCTGAAATTAATATCATATGCAAATGAAATGTTTCCACTGAAAATCTGCAAAAAGGGAATGCTTCCACTTACTGCCATCTCTGCTGAGCTAAAAGGTTTTTCACAGATAACATTTTTCATGCGGTGCTGGTGTGCTTTTCATTTATTGAATGAAAATATACTGGATTCTGCGTATATCCAGTATATTGCAGGAACTAGCAAGTCACAAGGATGAAGATAATAGTATGAAACCTCTTTGAGTGACAGCATCAGAGAGATGGGTGAGGGCTGCACTCTACCCACAGCTCCCACTCAGTGCAAGGGTTTTTCTCCTTCCATTTGGTGTCTTCAAAAATATCGGGCTGCTGCTCAGAGCTGTTGAGGGACTGCTGTGCCCCACTGCACAGGCAGGCACCTTTTCGTGGGAGATGCCTTCACATAGTAAATACAAAGACATCAGGATGGCCACAGCATCCCTGAAAACCAGATCAGTTGCTCTTAAATACACAAATTTGAGGCTTCCTACCTGTGGGATGCTCAAAAAATTTGGCAAAGATCTTGGTGACCTGGACTCCTCACTGTGTGCAGCTCACAGTGCTTGCAGCTCCAGAGGGATGGAGAAAACCTCAGTGCAGCTGAAGGTCTGGAACATATGGGTTACTTTCCAGAAGCTGTCAGCTTGCCTAGTGTGTTAATGACATGCTAAAAGAGTTCAGAGAGAAACGGGCAAAGCTGCTCTCTGCCTGTCTCCTGCGAGCTGTAACCACCCAACACCACACACACACTGCAAGCAACTTCTCATGGCACTTGCAAAGAATAAAAAAGATTATTTGAAACCACCTGTCCATCTCCAGCTGCTGGGTCTTGCACACAGGTTGCTCTCTACTAGACTTTACCAGGAGTGAGTTTTAGCCAGAGCACTTAAAATTTAAATTAATATTCAAATGGGAATCTGCATTTCTGAACAAGAAGATCATGACCTTCTTTGGAGCAGAAGCATCTTCCCTGCATCTGCCCTGGGCAGTAATGTACCCTCTCAGGTTCCCATTTCTAAGCTGAGTCTTTGCTAATTTTCATTCTTCCAGTGAGTTCCAGACACTTTAGAAAACCTCTTCCCTGTGAAATGCACATTGAGAGTGTGTCAGGGGAAGTGGGTAACTGTTCTAAACACAGTTATATGTGAGAAGCAGAAAACTATTAAAGAACCAATTCTAGCTGTGAATAGAAATGCACAGTACCCACAGATGTGATAAAGGAAGATGGGAGACGCTGGGCTCAAACCAAAGCCACCATGATATTAAGGAGAAGATTTAATATCAGTAACAGGGAAGACAAGCATTTAAACTGGGCGTTTCCTAAAGAAGTGCCACAATTAAGAGCCATTGTATGACCCTGCTTGCGGTGTCAGAGTGTGGCCTGGTTCTCAATCCACAGCAGATGTCCAAGGACTTTCCTACATTTATGGTAGTCCTAAGGCAATCTAACAGGGCCAGTTCACCAGGTGGGAATCAGCTTTGCTGGAGCTTTGGACAGAGATCCCTTTGTTCAAGGTCTGAAAGTCAGTGCTGTGACAACAAGTTTAGTTACAGCTACTCTGGTTTTGACCATGGTGGCCAAAGGAATTGTCTGAAACATCAATAAACTGGGCCAGGGTATGATATCCTTCAGTTCATATCCATCCATTTCTCTCCTAAAAAGAAACTCACCCCTGTAGCCCACGTTCTTCTTGTCTACCAAAACCTTAGGCAACAGTATCTCAGAGAGAGATTATGATAAAGAAATAAATAAAGAAGCCTAATTTATGAAGCAACCCTTTCAAAGCATTAAACCATTCGTAGCTTTATGACTACATATTAATCTGCTCTCATTTATTGCTTTGTAAGGCTATTTTGACAAAAGTTCATTATCAAGACTGCTAAATGCTTTTAAAGCATTGATTGGGGGAATTATTACATCACGGTGATAGACACAGTGTGTTAAGATGGATTGTAAGGCTCGGACCATCTGAAATTTCCCCCCTTTTAATTGGATCGATCCCCAGAATAAACGAAGTTTAATTGAATTTTGAGGAAAATTGAGCAGTTGTTTTCAAGTCTCTGTCAATACGCATTATTTCAATTACATGATGATAAGCATAGAGAGAGTTTGCAAACAGCCTGAGTGGAGGCAGGGGCTGCACACCGGAGAGGCTCTCTGCACGTGCCTGGCTTTTACTTTCTTTTTCCAGGACGAGCTGCATTTCCCAAAAGCACATCAGCAAGGGCAGGGGCCCTGCTCCTGCAATCCAGATTTCAGAGAAAACTACCCCTTGTCCCTCTATTTTCCCCACTGTCCTCACCTCCTGCCTGGTACTCCTTCCTTAGGGTTCCCATTGCCTCTTCCTTACAAAGCCAGACAATTTTTCATACTAAACCCAAGATTTTTGCTCTGAGACCTCAGAACAGCTTGGGAACATCGACTAAGATGTGCTGGCTCAGGGAGCTTTGCTGCAGGCAAGAAGCAATAGCCCTTGGTGTCTATCCTACTCCACTCCAAAGCAGACACTTGTCTCCCAGTCTCTGCAGCTTCAGTGCAAATTCTGGTATCTCCATGGAAAGTGCTGGTGAAGGTATGTTGAAGTTAGCCTCAGAAACATGTTCCCTTCTGAGGACGGTAACCATATTTAGGGAGTGGAGCAGAAAGCTGGAAGCAGTGATCTCCTGAACAAGAGCTCACCAGCCAGGTTTCATTACCTAGACCCCGAAGGCTGCACCGAGCGCAGGGGGGTTGTGAAGTTGAGGCACCCTTCTGCCACACATTGGGACAGGTTCTCCATGCAGTAGGGCATCCCTTTTAAAAGAAACAAATTCTATTAGCTTGAGACCTTATGCAAATTTATAGGCTCCTTGGAAATCTTTCCTTAACTCAGAAATATTCCCTCCTCCTTCACAAGCACTGGGTCTGGGCAAAAAAATGTGGGAACCTTGACTAGAGGAAGAAGAATTTGGCATCACTTGGGAACAAACAGCATTGACGTAGTGAAGCCGAATGAAGAGTTCCCCTGGTTCTCCCTGTGTATCTTTGAACATCCAATAAGCAGAAATTCTTTGCTACAGTGTTTCCCTCCTCCCTGTTGGTAGAAACCTGGTCATGGCTTGGTATCAGCTGCAGTGTCCTGAGATGCTCTCTGGCAGGGTGGTCTTCAAGCCTTCCTGCTCTGAGGCTCCCTTAGCTGACACATCTGCAGTGGTTTGAGAGGCAACTTAGCTGAGTCATTGTCTTTTTTATTTTCTTTCATCAAATGTCTACCCAAAAGAATTAAGATCCTCTGCTAATGAAGACAATATCATATAAACCCTCTCTGTAGTCATAACAGCCCGTCTCCTTTTGCAGTCCCAACTCATTGAATCTTGTGTAAGTTAGGGTGACTCCCACCAGAAGAATACAAGGTGCAAACTCTTTGCAGATGAAGCTGTTTCTCTTCTTTTTTTTTCTAATCTAACACCACCTTTCTGTGTTCACCAGGGACTCCCTGTCCCAGAGCACAGAGAAGACCTTGGCAGTCCAAAACATTATGGGACACTTGCAGCCTCTGTGATGGCTCAGAGTGCTTGGGCTGAGCTCGATGCACCAGTTATGGGTGCGATTTGGTGCTTTTTAGCCCATCTCAGGCCTAACAATGCCAGTGGGAAGGCAGGACTTGATAGCAGCAATGCTGGGATGGCCTCACACCTCTGGAGATGGGAATGAGCAGCAGGAGGTGGCTCAAACTGCATCTCTGGTCCCATGGAGTCCAGGCAGCATCTTCCAAAGCTTAGTGGTTCATGCTTGTGCCCTGCTTCTGCAATTCACCTGCGATGCCCCCTTTGATCCTCTTTTCCTTCCACCTGCACTGTTCTCCGAACCTGGAGCCACCCAGGTGACTCCCAGCTTCACTTAGAGCTGCAATTAGAGGCAGGCACGGGGCAAAGCGTGCTGGCCTCAGCCAGCCCAGGGTCAGGATAGTTCCCTCCAGGGTTCCCAGCCGACAGCCAAGGCATAAAGGATATAGACGCTGTTATAGATTCGTTAGTTATTCATTGTAACAGTGTTGATCCTAATGAATTCATTTGGTATTCATTGGCTGTCATGCACAGTTCTGTAAGTCTTCAGCTCTAATTTAGGACAATTAAAATGAAGTGTTAGCAAGCAATGTTTCCCCTGCATTGCACAATCTATAATATTTTCTTTTCAAGGGAGGGATGCAGACTAACCCGGCTCACGCCGCTGATGTTATCAGGGAGTGAGATCTTACAGCTTGATCCTGCAATGCTTAATGAATTAATACAGCAGATATAATTTTCATGGGTCAGTGTGTTGTGCTGGACTGCAGATCTGTCTAGATTAGGCCTAGGGAA
>NW_010339315.1:68657-145661 GCF_000700745.2 Antrostomus carolinensis
AGCAGATATCTACCAGGGAGAAACGTACAAACAAGATGCACAAAAGCAAGCCAGCGATTTGTCATATGCTTCATAGTTCATGTTGTAAATTAGACGATCTTTCATAATCGCAGGGCTGGGGGAGGGGGACAACCCAATCAATTTGTCTGTAACATTCTAAGTCCTTTTGAAAACACAATTGAAATATAATTCCTCTGCGTTTCCCAGTTAATTATCATTTACAATATTTCTGGCATCAAAGCTTTACTAGCATGGAGGGATCATTTCTTCATCACAATACCACTTTCAGGATTCATTTGTCTTGTCTTTTAGACTAATTATCCCCAAATTCACCAATACACTGTCACACTTACATGCTCCAATAAATGTAGTTTTAAATCAGCAGCTTACTTTGCTGCAGTGGTACAAGCTTTCTTGAATTGTGTCTAACTAGAGTCATTCATCTGTGATCACAACACTAAAGGGAGAACAACAACATTAAAGTTTGTATGAATGATCATGCTTATTTATATGCAAATACATCTGACAAATCAATAATGTATGATTTAGCTGTTCACTGTGCATTAGTAGGAGTGCTGCCAGTCCCAGGTGGTGATCTCAAAAGGATCGTCAGTTCTTCCCCCTTCCCGTCTCCGTCCCATTTCAACCAGCACCTCGTTTCAACCCACTGCAGAGGGTCTGTCACCCTCCTCCAGCAGCATCACCTATATGGTCCAGCCTCTCTGCACAGCCCCACACGGGTCCGCCTGGCAGAGAGGGCTCACTTCTCACCCCAGCCTCATCCCCTCTGATGTCCATGGCTTCTCCTTTCTGCCCTGTCACCCCCACAGGGGATGATCTGCAGCACCAAGCCCTGGGTTTTCCTACACCATCATTCCTCCCAGAGAAATGCTTTTCTTCCCTTCCCAAAGTCTCCAAAACATCAGCTCTAGTTTTCTCTGAAATAAAAGGGTCAGGAACATCAGCGGGTGTGTGGCACTGTGTTGTCCATGTGCTACACTGCTCATTCACTTCCTGAGCTCACCACAGTGTATCTGCACCTCCCCTGGGCACTAGCACTTCCCAAGGCTCCTGTGCATTCCTTGTGAGCAGGTTGTCAGGGTCTAAGACATATAAATGAAATAAGTAAATATTAGATATCTCTGTCTTGCACCTGAGTAAATGTGGATGCTGGGCTAGATGTTAATGTGGTGTAAATGCCTGCATTTCTTCTGAGATGTGCTTACAGCAGTGATGATGTGGGCTTTCAGCTAAGGCCAGAAGCAGTTTATGAGCCAAGAAAAAACCCCTGTGCTCAGCTATTGTTATTCTTCTTGCTGTACCTTTCAGGCTGAGAAGTAGTCGTGTCCTCCTGACCACAGCAGACTGAAATGCCTCTAACATGGTTATTCAGCACCATCTGGGTGCTATGGAGCAATGTAAGTAGTTCTCTTTCTCCTTCTGGACCCCCTCAAGGCACCTCCAGTGAAGGATGAGTGTGGGTGGAGAAGGCTGTGTGGGTTTCCATGCAATCAGCCGGGATGGGGGGTTGACTTCTATCCACCTTGCAGGACTCCTCATCCCATTCTGGCATCAAGCAAGGTCCATCTCCATTTCCTCTCTGTTCTGAGTTAAGATACCCACACCTGGTGCAGGAAAGCACAGGCAGTCTGTGCTGGAGCTCTTATTTGCTGTGACAGGTGAATAGAAGAGCAACTTGAAGGAATGCTGTGCTGTACGCTCTGTCCCAGGGATAAATTGCTCAATTGTTGCCAGCTTTGGAAGGACTACTCCGAAAACTGTGAAAGCAAGCAAGAAATCCCAGCGTACACAACGCTGGGGGGACGAGGGGAGGAGTAAGTTTAATGGCCTGCATGAATCGTCAAGCAAACCCTCCGCAGACTTCAGCATCTTCAGTGGCACATTCTCATTCTGACACAGAAGCGACATTTATAGGTCATAACTCTGAGGAGCAGTTGGTCTCTCTGGCACTATTACACTTAAATGTGAAAGGCTTCATCTGCTGACTATCACAGTGGAAAAGGCAAGTTGAGCAGTTAAAGTAAGAGTTCAGGAAGTTCCCCCAGGGATGGAGTGAGCAAAAGAGAATAATCAGGCATTTCCACAACTTGCCCCTGTAGTGTATTAGTTTCTGGCGACTAAGCTGCTTTTAGCTTTCCCAGTTTATTTTTAATCGTGTCTGTAGAATATACCGCTCCTATTCCCATTGCATTTATAATTATAATTGGCTATCTAACTAAACAGCCTAGAGATCTGTGTGCTGGGAAACATGCTGTGCAGATGTGTTTGTCGGTGTGCACGCACACACAAACCTGCACATCCGCACACCCGTGTCCTCACACATACCCTCTTAAAAAAAACAAGTCAGAGATTGAATTAGGTTAGAAATGGAGCATCTGCACAGCCAATAATTTCATTACTGGGGAAAGCAGGAAACTGTGTTTCTCAATGAAGCTCAGATTATGAATCCGGTCATTTGCATTGGAATTTTAATAGGTTTGTACAAAAAAGGACCGGCACACATCAGTTCTTCTTTGAATGAGGCATAATGCCAGGGAGATGCTGCACACACGCACAGGCGTTGGACAGAGGAGCAGGTTGTGACCTGCTGCTGGCTGGCACATCCCCACCAGTCCTGCAAAAAAGCAGGTGAAGAATCGGTGTCTATGCTCTGCTGGGCCATTCTCTCTGGAGGGAGCAAACTGTTGCTTTAAATAATTTATGATCTGTGTCTTCTCCAGTGACAGGAACTCTTTGCTACTGGGGGACAATAATGACAGGCAGCATTCCTGAGCTTGGAGCAGTCCCCTGTGCGTGGCTATGCCAGGCTGAGATCTGAGGTGCTTTCCTGAATGAGGAAGGAGGATTTTATGAGTGAGTTAAGTCTGAATGCTTGGATAACATGCTCCAGAAAGAGCATCCATACCCTGAGATCCAGTCCCATATAGATCATGATGTGCAAGCCCCATTTTTTGCAGATTAAAACTACCTCTTGCTTTTATATATTGTTTTCCTCTTCCATCAACCCAGGCTGGTTCACACAGGAGGAATCACCAACTGTTGCAATAGTTCTGCATTTTGGATGATGCTTTTTCTGTGGGCTCTGGCCTTCCCTGCAGTGCTAGCAGGCTGATGAGGCTTTGCGGGTGGTCTCCCTACGAGCAGAAATCCTCTGTGGCTCCCTTCAGTGTGATGGAGAACAAGACTACATCTCCCAGCAGCCCCAGGAAGGAAGAGGATGAGATTTTAAGGTTGGGCTTGATTCTCTTCCCAGACAAATGGCCCTTGGAAAATCAATCTCTGATTGGCAGATGATGCCTTTTGTTTTCAATACTGCTGAAGAAGTTTGCAAGAATGGGAAAAGGCATATATTTTATCAGTTTTGCATGAGATTTTGTCAGAGAGACACATGCACATGCAGAAATCAGGCAGTTTGGCTCACATCTCAGTCTGCCTCGGCTTTTCCTGCAGGGTGCTTGATAATATGAAATATTAAAAGTGCCATATCCTTTCCTTCACACATTTCTTCATATTCAGCCTGGCCACTCACTTGATATGTAAATAAAGTGTACCACCACTCTATAAAATGCAGATACCCTGCATTATTTAAGCTGCAAAGGCGATGCATCATGTGTTATGTGGCTCATTGGGGGAGCCCTGCTGTGTATTTGGCAATAAAGCCTCAGAGCGCCTCATCAGAAACAGCAGTTGGTCCAGGGGAAGTTCATTTATGCATGAAATATTCACAGAGCAACAATGCAAACCTTAAACATCAGTAATTGTTAGATTTCTATTGCCTCTAACTATTGTCTCTAAATTATTGCAAAAGACCAGCCAATTTGCAAATTACATGTATTTGTCATGCTCTTGTACCTTTAGTGAACAGACCATAATGGTGATAGCATCTTTAATGTACACAGTCACTGAGCCTCCTTTGGAGAGCTAGCCAAAGACTACCTCTTTAATGGAAAGAGCTGGTCAGGTTTCTGGAGGAAGTCCTGTTATATTAACTGACTCATTGCCTGCAATTTTTTTCCAAATGTTTATCTCCAGCTTTTAGCTGCAGAAACTTCATCCAAGATGTTCCTCCCACTCTCTGTGTGCCTCAGAGAAATTCTGTCTGATCATGATACTAATAACACGTAGGACCATGAGATGAATAAGCCTGGCTGAGACTTTTGCATGGGTTCAGCAATTCAGTCCTTGCTGTTAGGCGATGACTTTGCCCATGGCCATATAGTTTTGTAATTTTGAAGAAGGACATCTAGAAAAAAAACACACTGAGCTTCCATGTTGAAAACAAGGCAAATGAACACCTGGTGTAACCTCCTCGAAGGCTTCAGAATTGTGCCAAGGGATGATCGATACTAGGGAGATGTCCCCAGGTCTGTTTGTACCACCCTCCTGGTGGGCTCTGAAAGGAGAAAGGCAATAAACAGATCTTTGAGCTGTGCTGGGATTAACAGTGATGCTGACCCAAGAGTTTGAGAAATGCTATTTCAAGCCGGGGAGTTTTCAACTCTCTCCAGCCATGCAGAGCATGAAGAGCACCCGCTAGCTCCAGCTGGGCGCTCTCATCCTGCCTGTCGTGTGTGTGCTGTAACGCCTGTCTCCATGCCTTTGCCCTTCTAGAAGACCAGCCAGCACATGGCCAGCCCAAAAGGATGCTCTCTGCTGGGAGCCAAATGCTGCCACAGCAAGTGAGGAATTCACTTAATACCTTCAGATTCATTAATATCCCTCCCTGCAAGATCCAAAATAACAACTGGGAGGTCAAAGGGTCAATTAAGACTCGCAGTCTCTAATCTATCAGCAGATTAATTTCTGAGTTGCTTTATGACCGAGTATTCCCTACAAAAGGTGTAGAAGGAAAGTGCTCTATCCTCGTCTTTCCTTTTCCTGGTTAATATTTAACAGAAGTCTTTTAATGTGCTCTTCCATTTAATACAGTAATAAAATATAGCATCACCTTTGACAAATCTCTTCCTCTTCACAGCGGAAAGGGTTTATTTCCCCATTTAGCACCGTGCTGCTTTATCTTTTACACCGTGTGTCTCTTTGGGAACGGAGGCTCCTCCGTCAGGTTGATAAAACACAACCGCCTTTCCCCAGGCATGTTGGTCCCTCAGGAGCAGTCATTAGCTCTGCAGAGGATGGGGGCCAAGAGTATCCTTTCTGGCTGTGAGAGATGGGTGGTGCTGAGTTTCTGCTTGTCTCATGATCCCAGAAGGGGCTAATGGCTGCAGTGGTATCTCCTCCTCCCCCATGGATTTCAGAGTAATCTCTGTGTGGGGTTTCATCCCTTTTACACACAGGTTGTTGCTTGCTGACAGCCTTTGTATGTGGTAAGGAGAGCTTTTTGAGCCTCTAAATAACCTCGAGTCATCTCAGACAGGCAGACAGCAGTGGGGGATGAAGCTCTCTGTGCTTTCAGAGGCAGGGCAGGTCTCCTGCTGCAAAGTTCACTTTGGCTTCGGAGACATGGTCTCTGTGTCGATTTTGCAAGTGATAGTTTTAAGTTCACACCGTCCCTATGGCCTTGTCTATGTGAGGGGACAAAGAGGAGCATTGAGAGCGTATGTGAGCTCAGAGACCAGCACTTTCTCTGTCCCTACTGCTAGCAGTGAGCCTGGCTCCATCTCAGGCTCAAGATCTCAATGCTACAATTAGAAGAGCAAAGCCTGGGGTATCAGCCATGGGCTGGGCTAGCTTTTCTTGACTTAATCTGCCCCAGGTTGCAAGAGTGAGATCTTCACATGACACCGAGGTCCTCAACATCCTCATTTCTCCCCCTCTAGAGCTTGGGCTGAGGGACATGTGGACAACTGGATTTCAAAAGTGGAGTTAGTTAAAATGCATGTGCTGAACATGCAATTTAAACTGTCTCAGTTCCCCAACTATAAGTTGGGGTAGCAGCATGTCTGTACCTCCTGGGGAGTGAAACCAGATACTCCAGAAATTTTGCAGTGCACAAATATTACAGGAAAAGGGGCCGGGAGTGCGTGAGGTGACTGGCTTCATCTTGGCTCTGTTTGTAGGAGGGAATGACATCCTCATCAATCTGAGCAAGGAGGCAGTTCAGGACTAGAACCTGAGCAGCAAAATGGCACCTTTTGGCCACCCAGCAGGAGATGACAATAAAAGCTAATTTAAAAAAAAAAAAAGTGCTGTAGTTTTTAGTCACTTAGCGAAATGAATTTCTTGCCCAAGTTCTGAAGCTGAACTCTTTCAAAGGTGATCACTCCTGACTCCAGGTTTCTCTTTGACTTGTTTTATGATGTTTGCTGAAAGTTCAGAAAATTAAATCTTTTGCAGTTTCAGAAATGCATATGATGGATGTGTTTTGGGATTCAAATCAAGGGAGGGAGAATGCTTCTTTAAATTATTAGTTTGGCTTCTCTCCACCATGCTGCCGCTCTGTTAATTAAACAGCGGACATATGTTAAGGCTGTTTTACAAGCATCTGGAAAGAAAAATTAACATTTTTTATCACTGTCACTGTAATTTCTTAACTGTATGTATATGTGGACAATATGAAAATTAGTTTCATATAAAAGTTAGAGTGGTTTGCTTTGATTAGAAGACAGGCAGGATGATGAAAGGGAAGTCTGATAGCTGAAGAAGAATCTGGCCTGGAGAATGGGAGGCAAAGCGTGATGCTTGATGAGGCTGGTCAATCAGGGTGGAAATCTAATAGTGTGTATTTGTATTAAAACAACCATGCTGTGCATTTCTGTTAACCTTTTCATGACTCTGGAGATAATTTGCAAACAAAACCAATAGCACTCTGTGGAGCAGATTTTGGATGGTCATCTTGGACTCCATGCAGTAGTCCAGGCTGATTTTGCTTCTCTCATCCTGCAGGTCAAGACCCTCAGAGCGTGTGTACACCAGCACGGGAGTGATGAATCTGGCACTTCAGTACAAACATTTGGGCTCTACTGTTCCCTCCTGCAATGCTTCTTGCACAAAGTCTCCCCTTCTGGAAGTTTCCTGCTGGAAAATGGGGAATCTCAGGGCTTAGTTTTGAAGTATAACTTGGCTATGGTTACATGGGAACCGTGCATGGCCTCTTTCAACCACACATGTTCACTTTCAATCTAAACATGGAGTCCAAGAGGAAAACTGAGAGTGTCAAAATTATTTTCTGAACCTGAGAGCTGTTTTCCTAAATTGGAGGCAGCAGAAAGCCCTGCTTGGGCCCAGGGCACAGGGCCTTCTCAGGCTGCACAATGTGCTGCTCTGTGTAAATTAAACAGTATGCTCCTCGATTGACAGATTGGACGGACTCCATTTCCAGGATTCCCAGTCCACAGTCTCTAATTATGGCAATATGTTGTTTGTCAGTGAAGAATTGTCCAGATCCTAATTTCCCTGAGTAATGAGGTACACTTAACTCCAGCTGGACAGGATAGACCATACAGCAGAACATGACAGGGATTTCTGCCCTTTCCCGGGGCTGGGAGAGTCACAGACTTGGGGCCAAATTGGGGCCAATTTACCCACATAAACAGGCCATATGAAATTAATGGGACTATACCAAAGAATGAGGATCTGATCCAATAGCTGTTAAAATCAATGGCCCTTTCACAGGTTTCAGAGGGCTTTAGATGGAACATGAGGTGAGCAGGATTTGGTCATAAGCCTATAAAAAAAGTGAGCAATGAGATATCTGCATAAAAAAAGGAGAGCACATAAGATTGTTTGGGGTTTCCAGCACCTGAATGACTTATATTAATTGCTTTTTCTTTTTCTTCTTTTTCTTCTTTTTCTTCTTTTTCTTCTTTTTCTTCTTTTTCTTCTTTTTCTTCTAGAAACTTTTCTTTTCAACCAGAGAAAATTCAAAGGTAGAAACCATCGAAAAAGCAGGCTGGGAGGAGAGTGGTGTACATTTATCCATGCTGCCACCAATGACATTCCCCTTGAAATCCTAATGAAATCATTAATACATCTCCACGAAGGCAGCACTGAGCCTTGTCAGAGTGGCAGAGCCAGGTCCTTGGCTGGTGTGTGACTGGCCAGTGTGACCAGTGGTGTGGCTAATCCAAAACTACCAATTTTGTTTCCATTTCCCCATAGCCCCCACTTTCTCTATCAGTTTCCTTACAACAATAAAAAGAATAATCTAGTCACGTATCCTACCAACAAGTCAGCTGAGATTTTTGCTTTAAACCAAGTGCTTGTAGGGGCTCTGGGTGAATATAAGTTAGCTGACTGGTGACCATGTGTATCTTGGTCCTGTGTGCATGTTGTTAAAATAATGAATGCAGGAGACTGGACTGTCAAACAAATTAATCTTGGGCTCCTGATGATATCACAAACCTCTAGGGCTTCACTCTCACAGGTTGCAGTTTCATCAACCCCCCTCGCCTATTGATTTATACCTACAGAATCCATCCTTCTCCCTATCCATTATCCTAAACGCAATGCTAACGTACCAGAGAAAATCTATTTGAGTTCATTTGAATTTTTTTTTTTTTTAGCTCCTGAATTAATGTTTTCTAAAAGGGTATTTTAATCAGGCACTTTTTTATTAAAAGAAATATTGCAAGAATAAAATACCAGCCCCCAAGGTTCAGTCAGTTATGGCAAAATAGCATATTTGGCTTCTGCTATCCCAGTGTGCTTTTTTTCCCCTTTGCAAAATTAGCAATGTGAATTAGATCCAAGAATTTTAACCCTATTTGACCGGTGAGAGTTAACTGATGAACACAGTTAATTTATTTGATGAATCAGTGTCATGGGGATTGGTGAGGTTTTTTTCCTTCCCTCTAATAATATAAAACTGCAAACCTGCAGGTTATGTTATTAGTTTAAATTATTCTGTTACAGTGATAAGAGAGATTTGCCTTTGTCTGCTTTTATTGACAGGGTGTTTCCGAAAATAAGCCTTTGTATTTCTACATGAGATAAAACATGTTATTTTTTGCAGATAGTGCATGGTGTCATTGTCAAAGCAAGTGGACAAAAATCAGCTCAAGACTTTGTTATGAGTTTGCTTGTTCATCGCTCCATATAAACTTTTTAATCCTGTCTGGTTTGCAAGACTGCTGCTCCCATTTAAATCCCATTTTCTCATGTCCCATACACAGAAATTTTACCAACCTCTTTTTTTTTCTCTTTTCATATTGAAAGCTGAGGTTTCTAACAGTCATTTGTTCCCAGAAATTAGGGTTTAAACAAAATCGCTATATATCCACCTCTCACAGTCTGCAGTAGTGTCATGGGACTTAACAACACGGATTCCCCTGAAATGTTTGCAATATATATAACAAGCCAACACCTACAAACCTAAAGCTTCAAATTCAGCTTTTCCCAAACGGCGAAGACAAACACTGAGTGCAATCACTCCTCTTTATAAATAAAAAGAAACAACTGATTTTATCTTGTTAATATTTCTAATGCCCTTAGAATGATGAAGTTTATCAGCATGATAGTGTATATCTCTATATACTTACATGTCTGTATATATAGTGTATGTGCCTGCATACACATGTATGCACAGGTATACTGGTATGTTTGCAGGGGCTCAGCTCAAATCCATGCTCAGAGGGAGTGTGGGAGGAACTGCATTGCTCACAAAAAAAAATTCAGCTTAAAGCAGGGGGAGAGCAAGGAGAGGGGAAAATGAGACTCCCTGGGTCCCTGGAATTTCAGGACAGGCTGCTCAGGTCCCTCTGCCTGGCTCCATATAGGATCCCATCCCAGAGCCTGTGCTCTCCTGCTTTGTCTATTTGTGACTACAAGAGCCACGTCCCTTCCCAACTGTGAGCCACTGGCTGTTGTAGTAACAGCCTCTTTGTAGAAGAAGTAGTAAGAACATGTTCCTCTATCCCTATCTGGTCTTAATTCTCTGGGAGCCTCAGCACAGGAATCCTAGAATCACAGGAAATGGAAACCCAGTGAGGATTAATTGCATTTGACTGTTTTTTGGAAGGTTGTGAGACAGAAAGGATTGCTCCTACTCAGGCTAAAACTACATATGGATGCAAACCAAAATCCAGAACTCAGCATCCCAAAATTCATTTGGCTCTAGATTTTGCCTTAAACGTTTGTTAGTCCAAATTCTTGCCTGCAAATGACTGCTAGATGGGAGGTTGGAAAGATAAAGTATTTGAACAGGAGAAAAAAACCCCAACAAACCAGCTGTTGGGACTAGTTGGTGAATTTAAACAATTTAGATGAAATCTTTGTGATGATTTTTATTTAAATAGATTTGTTTTACTTAAACTTCTTTGTAAAGCACAGTATTTCCAGCTACATCTTGCTGCAAAAACTCCTACTTGCAGGAGTTTGTGTTACTGGAGATCAGTCCATCATGAAAAGTCTGTTCTGCTGGGGGTATCACCTACGTTACTTGTTTTACTCATTTATGGTGGGATATGTCCAGCTTGAGCTAATGTGGAACACATCTTTCACTTCCAAGCGTTCGGTCCCTGCTGCAGTTGTAGGCTGGGAAAAGTATTGAGCATACTTGTAAGGTTTGCAGAATATTTTCTCCTTGTATAAGAGTCTTTCACTGTCACAGTCTTTGCCTTTGCGGGTTAATAAAACCATCTATCACACTTCCTGATGACAGATGTCTAAATGTCCGAATAATACCCAGCACAGAGAGCTATGCATTTTGACAGCCAGAATCAGGTTTCAGAAGAGATTGAGACGACTCCAGAAGTGAATGGAATGCACAGATGTTAGCAAGCCTGTCCTTCTGATTAAGTTTGCTGCAATGCAGAAGGTATAAATATGTTTGAATGCTCAGAAGGCCATGGGAAATGAGAGACTGCATTTTAGCACCCAGCACTTTTGGGTCCCAGGGTAATCCTGATTTTAAGTACACCTTTTATAGACCAATCTGGCTGAATTGTTCTACAGGTTAAATGAAGCAAAGACTTTGTAGAAGTATTCTGGCAAACAATATAATGTATCACTTAAAGAGCTATAACCAAGCAAGTGGAAAATGCAACTCTTTTTGCAGTTTAAAACAGAGTAACCGTAGTTCATATTTAGCATTTTATTGTGGAAAATGACAATAAATATCAGTAAGCAAATAGGCATTGTACCCTGGTGCACTCTGCTACCCAGATATCAACGGATGTTGTTGGCTAACCATCATCCAGGCAGCTTATATCTCTGAGAAGGGTGTCTGTGGATATGTTATGTGTAGCAGCAAGTTGGTACTGTGCAACCCCAGCTCTTTCTTCCATGGGGAAAGAGGCTCTTATTCCTCCACTCCAGTGCTGCAGTTTTTGGGACAAAGCTATCACACTGCTGTGGCATCTCCTCCAGCCTGGAGGTAATACTGAGGCTTGGGAACAGCCTGGTCTGACACGAACAGGGATATGTTTCAGGCTCACAACCTGCCAAGTGTCCTAGCTGTGAGATTCCTCAGGCCTTGCCTGAGGGTTACAGACCTGTGGATTTCACACCTTTCACATCCCAGTGACTTTGCCAAGCACAGCTTTCCACTGGGCTTTCTGCAAGGAGAAATGACTGGGGAGTTTGTCGTGCTAAACTTTGATGAGCTGTGGTACAATTTGTGCTTAACAGGACCATCAGTCTCTTGGAGCAGATACCCATGAAACACAAGGAGGTCGCAGTCCCAGACTGCCATAAACCCACAATGGAATAAAATCAAACCTGAGAAAGATTATCCCTAGCAAAGAAATCCCAGCAGGGGAGGAGCAGCCTATAAATCAGAGATAAGGGAACCTCTCTTCTCTACTTGTGATTTCTCTGTCTGTTTCAGGGCTGCACCAGCACATCCCAATCAGTGGTTCCTGGAGCCTCAAAAAATTCACAGGGGGTTGGTTCCAGCTGCTGGGTGTCTCTCAGCAACCGGCTCTTGGGCAGGGAAAGCTGACACTCCAAAGACATGATGTGCTGAACACCAGTGTCCCCACACCGTGCAGGGATACTGCATGGCCTAAGCCAACGCTTTAGAAAGTGCTGCTTCTAAATGACTCTTAGCAGGGGAAGTATCACATTGATTATTCGTGGATCTATAGCGAATTACATTATTTTATTCAAAATTATACCAGTAAGGCATAACGTTTATGGGACTGGAAATGTCTTCTGAGTGACTGTTCCGGATGTTGGAAGCACTCACTGCCCTGGGTGTCTCAGGGGTCTCTGCCAGACTGGTAAATCTGAAATCCCTAATTCATTCAGGACTGGAAAATGCTTTAGTCTTGAATGAAGCATTGGTTTAGATTTTTACACCTGGGTTTTTATAGCCTGATCTCAGCAGATAAAAAGGAATAACTCTGGATTTTCATATGAAATTAGCTCAGGAATAGTTCCTCAAAACTAAGCTGTTAGATTTAGAGTTATTCTTTTGAGCACTCCCTTTGGCTTCGTTAGCTTTAAAAATCTCAACTGGCAATAGCTGCCATCCCTCCTTTCTCTGAGTCCATTGAAAGACATTACCCTGAACTCTGCTTCCCTTTCATTTCATTTCCTTTCCTTGCAAGTGCTCTGCATCTCCTCTGCTCCTCCAGAACCGCTTGACCGTGTCAGCAGGCTTTGAGTTGTGTAGCAGAGCACGGGGCAAGCCAGTGCATGACAGTGTGTGTGTGTGTGTGTGTGTGTCTGTGTATGTGTGTGTGTGCATAAAGAGCAGGGATCTGCTGTATAGCCACATCCTGCAGACCTCAACGCAAGGCAAACAGCCATCACAGAACCACAGAATCACAGAAGATCATCCTTTAAGATCATCGAGTCCAACCATGAACCCAACACTGGCCAGTCCCCGACTAACCCATGTCCCTCAGCACTGTGTCTACACAACTCTTCAATCCCTCCAGGGATGGGGACTCCACCACTGCCCTGGGCAACCCCTTCCAATGCCTGAGAATCATTTCAGCAAAGAAATTCTTCCTTACAGCCAATCTCAACGGCCCTGGGCACAACTTGAAGCCATTTCCTCTTGTCCTGTCACTTGTTCCTTGGTTGAATAGCCATCCTTCCCACTGAGTGAACAGGAACACAGTCTTCAGCACACAGAGGGTTAATAGCTCTAAATCTAAAGTACTCATCTGCAATCTCAATTTGCTCAGAGTCCAGCAGCTGCATTAGTTGAGATAATTCTGTCAGTGAGTGCTGTTTGTACCCAGAACATGCCTGCTAAATTTGTTAAAGAATACCCCAGACTAACGCATCATTACACTCACAAAGTCATCTATCTTTTACTTCAGATTAATTCTTTTTTTTCCCTCTCTCTTCACCTCCTCCATAAATCCTGGTGCACTTAATTAATTTCAGTTCCAGTGTAAGGTCCATAATACAGAATTGTTCAAGCAAACACAAAATTAATTATTCTATTTACGGCCTTCTCATTGAAAGGAGCATTTCATCTTTCATAATTACATTTTGGAACGTCCAATTATGAATTCAGACTTCTGCTGCTTTGCATACCGTGATTGTATGCAAGTGCCTCCATGCCAATGAGAACCAAGATTTGGGTCTTACATTTCCTTCCAATTAGACTAAATTCAAGTACAGTTCCAGTCTGAAAAACCTTTTCAAGAGGTGACAGAGGGAGAGGGCGGGAGATGGGGGGTGCTTAAAGAATCAGGTTAAAAAAAATGCCTGTGTGAATGCACATTAACATTTCTTCTCCAGCGAGAGAGATGTCTTTATGACGCAGAACAAGGCTTGCTGTAGCTGGTTCAGTAACCTTACCAGCTGCTACGGGCTTAATTCTACAAGCAAAAGACTTTATCTAGCTCTTTTTTTGAGATAATGGACAAATTCCTTGGCTCCTACGCCTTTACAAAGAGCTTTTGAACTCATGCACATGTTGATCTACATTATACCCTTGATTTGTGTTAATTATATCAATTTTTAATGCCTTCGATCACACTAGCTCTTTTCCTCAGAGCTGATTTGTAAGTGAAATCTGAAACTGGAAAGGTTTTCTGCTTGCTGCAAACCTGGGGCAGATTCAAGTTTTCATGTGTTTTTTGAGAAGTCTGACCCATGACCATGCAGCAGGGATGGAAACCCCCAGGCTCAGCAGCTCTGACTTCTGCCTGACTGCCAGCAAAACTCCTCAGTGTAACTGAGGTCTGTGCTGGGTGTCTGGTTCCTCTGGAAGCTGCAATGCCATCGGAAGTAGGAGGAACAGAGGATGAATCCATGCTTCCTCCAGGGAGCGGGTTCTCCACCTGCAGGTACAGCAGGGTCTGGCTCAGGTTTGGAGACTGGGGGGATCTGTGTCCTGCCTGAAATGTTTTTAAGGAAATGTTTAACCTTATTGAAGGATTTTGGATAGGAGAGAGCCACAAAGTAAGCCTTGTGTGTGTCTTATGCGGTTGTAGGAAAGTCTTCACCTGAATCCTTACCCTTCAATAGGAGGCAGCCATGAAGAATGAGCCCAGGGATGGGACCCAGCAGAGCTGGGCTCAAGTCCCAGCTTTGTCACAGATGTGGTGGGTGATCCTGAGCAGGGCTGCAGGTAGGAGCTGTGAGCTGGATAAGGCCATTGGAGGCTACTGGATGGGCAAAGGAAGCACAGCTGGTTCCTGCCATCCTGACACAAAATCTTCCCCACCACAGTCAGTTTGGTTGCCTGGGGATCCAGCTGCAGCTCTTCCTTCCCTAATGCCACTGAGCTCCCTGCCTCCTCCCAGAGCACTGAGAGCTGCCTTTTGCATTCAGGAGAGAGCAGGAGCTGAAACTGCATCTAGCTAAAGAGGTCACCCAGGCAATCCAATGCTTTTTACGCTCTCCCTCTTTGCATACTTGAGCAAAGGCCATGTTCAATCTGACCTTTTGAGATACCTGTTTTAAAAATTCCCTGCCAGTATAGGTCGAAATGTGCTCTCATAAGAGCTACAAAGTAGCTCTGGAGTCTTGTCTGTCAAGTTTGATCATGCTCTGAAAAGCCAAAATGTGCCCATCTCCTTTAGAAACACAAATAAATTGCTTTAGCCTTATCTATAGTTTTACAGTGACTGCTGTTCTAATAGGATGAAGTGTGGTAATCAACTTTATAGCGCATATTTCCATGGCACACCTGTTATGTCATGCCTTGTTTACACAATTGGAATTAAGGATTAAGAGGTACACATACTGGGCACGGGGCCAAAAACACTTTTACAGGCCTGATTTACTGGCTGGCCCGTGCACGACTTGGGAACTGTGCGTGCACCGGCTGCCATGGGATTGGGACTGGTTTTGGCATATAGGATTTAGCAAACTGCAGCATTGCATCACGGTGTCCAAAAAATAATAGTAATAATAAAAAAATATCTGAGTGGCTGGCAGGTGGGTGCTGCATGTCACCACATGAGCTACGACAGGGCAGGATGGATGGATGGATGGATGGATGGATGGGACAACTGTTGCTGCTCCACTGACGTCTGTTCTTCTCCAAACACATCTTCAGTTGCTGATCTGATACCTGGGAGTTAAAACCCCTGGGCATGGTGCCTGGATACTCGGTGAGAAACACGCTAATAGGAATAACAGAGTTTAATCTGCTGTGGTGTGCAGGGCAGGGTTGTCAACAGGGGCTGGGGAGCATGTGCCCGTGGGGAGCTGCCAAGTCCTGCTCTGGTACTGGCTCTGACAGAAACACAACACATGGAAAGAGGACTCAGACTTGAGACTGAAGTAGATTTTTCACAGAATTATCCTTTCTACTAGTCAGAGTGCTGTTCCTTGCCCAATAACTGTGTGGCTCTAAACACAAGAGGCATTCTTAACCTTAAATGTGTGTCATTTATGGCTGGAGAGCAGGAGGGGTTGGCCATGCTCTTTGTCCTCTTGCAGCACTCAATGGAGGGTATGGGACTGGACTGAGGCTTTTTCTGCCCTTACACATGCAAACCCAGAGTTCTTCTGGGGTTGTAGAGGGTGGGATGAGAGGAGAGGAAGACTGAAGGCTCTGAGGCCAGATGTACCTGCTAGGAAAAGTGTTTCAGACTCAGGGAAAATGGGACAAGAAGAGGCAGAGAGGTGGATGTGGACATTTCCCCACTGCTCACTCCACAGGAGGATGCAGAGGGAGCCTGCAGGGCTCTGTTGCAGGGCCAGCCTGCCACAGCCACCTTCTCTGGTCACCCATAATGGGGACAGGTGCTGGTTTACCCTGCGGGGACACTCCATGCACAGGGCTCCAGCCCACTAGCTAACCTCAGCCTGAACTCAAGCACATCCTCACTCAAGTTGGGAACAGACATTTTCTTTTTCCCCTCCCCAGATGCTGCTGCTAATTCGTTAGCCCTGTACAAGTGTTAAGTTTGCTGGGGGAAGCCAATTTGTGCAGTTTTTATCTCATCTGATGGTGAAGTCTGCCTTATCTCTTGCGGGAGTGACTTCATGGCTTATATGAAAAGACATAAATAATCTGTTTTAAAAGCTGTTGGAAGAACAGTGGATTTATAGGCCTTATTGCCAGAAGGGGATTATAATGACTCTCTGGTCCAGCCTCTGGCCTACCATAAGCAATTCCTGAATCAAAGCCCACATCTTGCAGTTGAGCTGGAGCATGGTTTACTTTATTTTATTTTTTTAAACACATCCAATTTTGGCAACACTGCTTCATCCAATAACAAAATATTTTTCTTACTGTCCTTAGCTGGCAGGAGTTAATTACTCCCTTTTGTGAGCTGTGAATGGTTTTGTGCTGTTCCACCTGGCATCTCTGCTTTTCTTTGTTAATTAGGTATTAATTGCAGGGGTTGCTGGGGATTTGTAGGTGAAAAGAGCAAGTACATATATTGTGCAAAGGGGGTGAAATGAGTGGAGTTTGGTAACAACAGATCTTGCAACATTGCTTATATGTATTTTCTGTGTGATGTTATGACCTGAGCCACTGAGAGGTGAGGAAAAGTTTATTGATTATCTGAAAAAAGTTTGAAAAGTTTATTTATTATTATTTGGCTATTGATCCTCTGAATGTTGCAGCTCAGATTGTGCACTGCTGGCTAATGAAATACAATGTTAAGGAAGGGAAAAAAAACAGAGGGTTGTTTTGTGAAATATTAAAGATATCATAAAATCTAAAAGATAATTGTAGAAAATAGGTAAATGATGAAACAGCTCCTCATTTTGCTAGTTTAACTACAAAGCTGGGAAAAAACATGTGAAAAAGGCCCTTGGAGAAGCTGACATTAGTATGGGCTGCTAAGAACTATAGGAGAGCTGAGGTGGATAATCAGAGATTTTATACCTTTTGAAATAAAATTTACAGAATAAAGTTATTTCTGGGGAAAAGAGAAAGAGAAGAGAAGAACTCTGAGGGAAGAATACTGAGAAGGACAAGACACTTTTAGGTGTATAAAGGATTCTTTTAAGGTGCTTTATCACAGACTTTTGTGAAATGAAAATAGTGATGTATAATTATTTCAATAATTCCTAATTGAAGAATATGTTAAAAACATAGAAAGAAAAAGTTACAGTTTGGTAAATGGATATGACTGAGCTAATTGCTTGACCTACAAGCTACAGGGCAAAGGCTGTTACCTAGAAAATCCTTGGGGAAAATAAAAGAGTAAAAATATCCTCTTTCCAGCAGCAAAGCTTACCATGAGCCACAGGCTGTCAGCTCTGGCAGGAAGGGGAGTACGGGGGTACAGATCCTCGATCTGCCTTTCTCCTCAATAGTTGGATTTGCCAAGACTATCTGCTGTGTCCATTTTGAGAAAGCCTAAAAATTTAATTTCCAGAATGATGAAGAGGGCAAAAGAATGTAGAAAAAAAGGTGGGAAAGAGATTTTTGGTGGACAGCTGAACAATTTCCCATTTAATAGAGTATTTTATTGCCTCTGTGCTTTTGTTGTGCTGCCGATGAATCAAAAACCTTGTATGGATTTTTAGAATTTTTTTAAGTCAGCTAAATAAATACATAACTATTACTCCTGATAAGCCAGATCATGCAAAGCCATGAATATTTCTCCAGCAATCTTGGTGAACCACTATTTTTTCTCTACAAACTCAGGCTCTTTCTGCTGACCTCTCTTGCTAGCCCTACTCTAAATGCTCTCACTTGTGCCCTCATATCAACCTCCTGTATCAGGACAATGTGCTTTACCTACCCTCAGCACCTCTATTTACCCCACTTTCCAAGCTTATCAGGGGAATACACAGTAGCTATGATCCGTACAAACATCACAAAGTCATCAGGACAAACTAAAAAGATGGGTTATCTTTAAAAGGAGAAGTATCCTGTAACTTGTACAGGAGTTGTGAATTTCCCACCCTTTGCTGAGTACCCCAAAGCATAAATTCTGGGCAATAGGCATGTGAGCCTGTGATGTGGAAAATAAAATCAGGGATTGCAGATCTTCAGTTGTTCATGATCTTAAATTAATCCTATATAATAATTTTTGTGGTTCTTCCACTTTGCATCACATGGGCTGGGGAGAACATGGCAGTTCTGTTCATCAGCAACAGCAGTGGAACCTCTGGACAAAGCAGTGCTTCCCTGTGCTTTGCTTACTGAATTGACTTCCCATCCTTCTCTCTGTCTTTCATCTACATCTTCAATGGAAGTTTTACAGTCTTTGTGAGTTTGCTTGTCCTGCCCCTTTCCTCCACACACTCCACAGATGTGTTTCTCTGATCACGTGTACGAAAAGACTTTCCAATGTCTGTGTGAGCAATGGCATCTCCCTTGGAACGTGTCAGTGGATCAGAGACAGTGACAGTTTTGGAAATGGAGATTTCTTTAAAAAAACAAAACCATGTTTATCCTTCTAGAGCAGTAAATTCAAAATGATGGTGTTGCAATGTCAATACTGAGTGCAGGAGACTCTGCTCCCTTACTTTATGTAACCACACGAGAGACAGCACCCAGGAGTGATTTAACCATCATCTGAGGATGTGCAGGTTGCCCAGAGAGGTATATTTGCCAATGTGATGGTGGTGAGGGCTTCCAAATGAGACTGGATCCCAGCAATCAAGTATTCATAGGCCTATTTTCAAAGTCCTTCACACTGCTGTGTTGCCAAGATATGGCACTGCCCAGTGGGTTCTCATTTGTGTCCTTGGCTTTCATAGGGAGTTAAATTATCTGTAGATGACTGTTGTATCTTGGCTGGGAACGGTGCTGAATTGGACTGTGATATTTCTGTTGGGTTAGGTCCACAGATTATGATTATTATTTTCAGCAGTTTTATTGCACTGGTGATAAACCACAGACAGCCTTCTTATAAACAACAAAAAACTTTGAACCTTTAAAGCAGTCACTGAACTGTGGAGAACTTGTAAAGCTGTATAAAACTCAGTGAGAAAGCAAAGTGCAAAGTACTGCCTGTCTTGCATTACTCAGAGCAATGTTCCTGGTTCACCAGCAAGCAATGCAGGGTGCTGGGTTGACAGAGGCACCTTCTTCTTTGGTCATCGTGGGAATCTGTTCCTGTGAACCTCAGGAGAAGAGGTCTTCTGGGTCTTTGACAACTGTTTCTTGCTGATTGAGTGTGATAAAACTTCACTTCTTGACTCACCTCTACTTTACTCGCCTTTCCTCCAAGGCTAAGTTTTCCCCAGCATGATGTCCATCCAACTCCTAGTCTTCTGGACAGAGGTTTTGAGGTCTGTAAGAGCTCTGGAAACATTTACTCCTCTGTCTGTTCTTTCTTGTGCTGATCCAGGTTAGGCTTCTGGTGGGGATGGGATGACAGGGCACCTCTCAAGAGGAAAGTGAAAAAGAAAGCTGTGGTTAGATTTATAATGCTAGTAAGAAGGAAACACTTGCTCACTGCTCTCCCTTACTCTTCCTCCTCTCAAGATTTTAAAAATAGGAAGGATCTCAAACTGGCTTTAGGCCAGCTTGATTTTGAACTGTTCTACTGCTCACAGCATCCCAGTATCATATTCAACACCCAAAAAGGGAGAAGACACACCGAGGCCTCACATGAACACATTTTGTTTGTGTGACTTGGGTATCATCACACAAAGACCAGAGCTGTGAGACAGCTACCGAGTGTGCTGGGCTGTGGGTACAGGAATAGTGCAGGAGGCAGTGCTAAAATGATCAAGGGCAGTAGCACACATGGTGGTTGCATAGTGTCTGCCTGCTACAAACACCCCAGAGTTAATTCGTACTGACTCAGTGTCACAGTAGGCTGTAAACTGGAATGATAGTGACCAAAGGAACTTAGTGCAGGTCTCAAATTCTTATAAGTGTAATCAAGGCTGTTTTCCCAAGGAAAACAATAATAAAAATAATTAAGGGACATTTAATAGAAAATGTAAATAATGTATTTATTCCAGAAGATATTTTGCTCTGGAAAACAGAAAGAATATTTATCCCCATGTTACTGATTTGCCATTTTATTATTATTATTAAGAAGTAGTTGTGTTTAATTTTAATATAAATATATAGAGTTAGGAAATATTTTAGTAGAAATTATGTGTTTATATCTATTGCACATTTAACCAGTAACGGTTAAATGTTGCTGCTATGAAATCTTCTGTACAGGCTGTACCAAGGCTGAAGGGATCGGTCAAAATCAATCATCTAGAACTTAGGTAACTTAGGTAACGAGCACCAATAGCCACCAGTTGATTCACAAATTGATTTATAGTATTAGAAGAATGCATGTAGCTGTCAGGGTCTGGAATTAATGAAACTGAGGGAAGCCAACCGTAATAGCTGGCAAGTACCTGCCAAGGAACCGCGTCCTTAAGCGAAAGGTAATTCCGGCAGGGGGAGATCGCGACCACCGACTCATGGACCACCTACTCCTATTACACCCCAGACCCATTTCTAGACATTTCCAGCTTTTATTGCGCATAATCGGAACTAGGAGGAGAGTATGTAAATGATTTCTGGGAAATGGTATGTTTATGTATGAATACTTAATGGCTATGCATGAATAAGTTCTATATAAGATGTATGTTTTTGGGGCTTGGTGTGCGTTGTTGGTGAGAGTATTCCCCTGCGCACCCGGCCGTCAATAAAAAAGTGTCTGCTTATCTACATCACATTGGTGTCGATAAGTTCTTTACTCCGAGTTTTTCGGTAACACCCACATCAACAAGAATATTCTTGAGATGAGAAAGTGTTTTACTACCACCAAAAGCCAAAGCAAAGAAGACCTCCATGAACCAAAACTGTTTTTCCTACCTCTTCCCTCCAGCTCTATCCAAGTGCAGAGTGAAAGTAATTTGTTTTGGACTTGGGAGGTTTGCTTGAAAGCCAATGCACTCCCTTTTCTGCAGAGCTTAGTTACAAGTTTGCTTCCTAAAACCAGGCAAATTCAGTGGTTAGTCAATGCCTTGCTTGAAAAGACTAGTTTAAATTCCTGTGTGCATAGTATTTTATGCTCAGGTATTGGTTTCAGTATATTTCTGTTTATGTTAGCAATGAATTGATTTTTTTATTATGCTAGCACTTTAAGAGACCCAAAGCTCTCCCTTGCTGCCAAAACATGATGGTTACTAGATGATTCTAATATTCTCTCCTTTTATTGCCAGACATGCTTTTAGAATAAACTGGCTATGTGAAAAGTAATTTCTTTATGCTCTTACTCTACACTAGTGCTACAAGAAGTGGGAGGAGAAGGAGATGGTAAGGCTCTGGGCTCCCTAAAAAAAATAATTGTTCTTTAACACAATCCTGTTCTGAAGGAAAGCTCTTCTGTTGTAACCAAGTGTAGGCTCAGAGCACCTGGATCCTTGTAGGGTCTGCGTCCACTCATAGTACATTGACTGGGTATAATAAGGTTTCTTTTCCTGATTCTTGAAAAATATTCTCTGTTGCAATCAAGTTGGTGGAGAAGCCCCCTGCCAATAGCAACAAGGAGCTTGTTCATCTAAGAGCCAAGTCTGATCTTTGAGTTGCATGGGAATGGAGGACACACTCTTTGGCCTTGTCTTCAGGACCCAGGGAGGGGATTCTTCTGACCAGATGTTGGTGGCACAGGTACATTTTGGACAGCCACAGGGTGAATTTACAATCAGTGAAGGTCTTGGCAGTACAGGCAGGGAAGCCTTCACTCAAAGTAATATTGTCCTAAAATAAATGCAAAAAATACAGGGGATAGGTGGTTTCAGGACACAGTTTATTTCATTCCACTGAGGGAGCAGGGAGTGGGTCAGGTGTGTGTCTGCAATCTGAGTCTCACCAACCAGGGATAATGATAGGCAGAACTTGATCTTGGAAGAGCCTTACTGCAATAATGAGCAGAGCTGGTAGGTGTAAGCATGTGTCTTCAGTAAGTTGGTTGCTGCTTCTCTCTTTCTCATGTTCAAGCTTTTAATTATAAACTGGACTTCTCTTTCAACAGTAAAAATGAAACCACCTTACTCGGGAAGTCATAGGGAGTCAGTCTCTTTAGAAATTGAGATTTCTATGCACAAAAGTAAGCTCATAAAATTGTGTGTGTATGTGAGATAGAGTAAAGCAATATCATTCTTGGGTTCTGGAGCTTGGTTTTGAAAAGACAGCAGGCCAATATTTTGTTATCTCTAAATTCTTCCTACTCAGATAATAGGGGAAAAAAGTCAGAAGCAAAGGTACAGTGTTCACAACTTGTATGCTTCTCCCATTGTGCTTTTTTCTCCCATCTTTCCCAGAGGGCTTGAATTTTCTCAGCTATGCAACAGCCAGAGCAAGAAGTGCTGAGAAGAGTGAACAGGGCTGGGAGTGCAGCAAAGTATATTCATAATTCCTGGGGCCAGATGCATTTCAGGGAGCAGGCCAAGAAAGTCTGGCCTGATTTTGGTGGTCAAGAGTGATGTGGCTTAGTTTTGCAAAGCAGCTGATGGGGAAGCATTTCCCAGCACTGGGTCATGCCAGCAACTGAGATGGAGGTGGGAGGGGGAAGGCTGACTGCAAGTCATTTTGTATCTGCATGAAAATGGAGTTCAAAACATTCCCTCTAGAGTGGTATCCAATACCAAAATTGGATTTGGGAACTCAGAGTACATGAATATTTGTGCTGTCAATAAGAGTTATCTGTATACAGAACCCTTTCCTTGTCTGCTTTCTCTACCATGCTTCCTTCTTAATTCATTTTCAGTCTTTAATGTACTGTTGTGTAGCATCCTCTCCCATTAGGCCCTGTAATGTGCTCCGATTGCCTTCAGCTTGACTGCACTTAATAGCCAGCGTAAATAGAACTTAGTGTAGCATGCACTAACATCTCTATCCATTGTCCAGAGATTAAATACATGCCACAAATGGTTTATGCATCATCAGCCTCAAGCCCTCGTTTCATAGCTCCCAACCAGAAGAGGATATTAAATTAATTTGCAGGTTGCTTTAGCAAAGCCTAAGAAAAAGAGAGGAAAAAAAAAATCCTGAGGGTCATTATGCATATAATATCCATCAATCAAAAAAGAGGGGTGGAAAATGATAATAGTGGGTCATTATAAGAGGACAGGTGCACACATATTTAGCTCTATCTCTAGTTCAGGTCAAAGCTTAATGGTGTTAACTGGAGAGGAATGCAGGCTATGTGAACAGCGTGTATGTGTGAGGAAGAGGCAAAAGGGCAGCACTGTGTCGGGACAGCACAGTCTCTTCCAAATCTTCATGCTTAACCCTTTACTCTGCCTAAGCGTGAGCTGTTGAGTAACACTGAACTTGTGAGAAAGGAAGAAAAAGAGCAAAGCAGAGACCTCCATATCTCATCCTGCAGCAGCTCGTACCATTTAAAGCATTTGGGGAAACAGGCTTGGTCTAGGGCAGTGCAAAATGGGATGGCATGGTGTTCAGATTAGCAGCACCTGGACATACTGGTTATCAATGGCATGGGTTTTGTCAAGCAAAAGGACATGCAAAAGGTCTTCGTTAACAAGGAGAAAGGAGACCTGTGTTCAGCAGAGAACATTGGCTGACACAGAGATGAACAATGATCTTCATGAGGACCAGGACTGAGATAAATGAAAAGCAATGGCAAGGCCACATCACACCTACTAAAACAAGAACTGTAAATAAAGTAGTGGGACATGTATCTAAAGTGAACAGAGGCTGACTGGGTTGAGAGTGCAGGGCTGCATCCTTGATTTATTTTTATGAAAGTACTATGTGAATGTGGACTGCGTGATCAAACACACGTGTGCCATCCCTACTTGCCAGTCTATCCTTTTAGCTTGATGAGTGGGACGGGTACTGAAAATGAGAAAACTGCAGTCATACTTACGGGTTCCACACAACAACTGGGAAGACATTCTTGGGGGTAAAGCACCAAGCTAAAAATTAGACTGCCACGTTTTGGTTTGTGGCTGAGGCATGAAATATCACCCAGGTATGCAAATCATTTATCTTTGTTTCAAGTTTGATAGCAATCCACAGCCGTGAGGGAAAATATCAGTGATTATTATGTTGTTTTAGATACCAGCATGAAATTTTGCAAGGTCTTGTGGGTGAATAAGAAATCACTGCATCACTTCTAGAATGATGTGGCTCAGTGCCACATGCCCTTTCTTTCTGGGAAGGTGTGTTTCCAACTGCTGCATTCTGAGGAAACAACCCAAATCCTTCCCCAAAACAGGAGTTACACACTGTGACCTTAATTCTTCTGGAGCTCACAATAAGTACCACCAATACACTGAGAGATTATGCACTGGGAGCTAGAATAATTAAGCAAGGAAATATCCTTTACCACAAGAGTTTAATTGCCCAAGGACTGCTGTCATAGAAATCATGAGCATATAGTCTGTGAGCTGAAATTTTAAATGCTTTTACTCCATGCCAGTGTCTACAGGCTGGAGAAGGCAAAGCAAGAGTTTGGTCACACTGTCACTTAGCAAGGTTTCAGCAGAAGCCGTGAGAAACAAATTCACTAGATAAGATATAAATAAGGAGCTAATTTCAAGCTGTTTCTAAGGGCAGAAGATTGTCTTGAGTACTTATTTAGGGGGAAAAAAAACCCCTAAACCAAAAAAATAGGATTCATTTTGAGAAGAGGAAGATCTCTTCTGGGAAGTGTCAGTTCTTGTTGGAATGACCAACACTGACGTGGTGGTACCATTTCTCCAAAGCCTTGCTGAAGGGTGGTTGCCTGATGGTCTGGCCCAAAACTTGCTTTCAGAAATGATGGGCTTTATTTGCTCATACTCTCCTCCTTTTCCCTTTTTTTCCCTTCTTGCTAATAAATAGCAGAAGCTGCTTGTCTTGAGACTGAGTGGCTGGGGAAAGATACAGGTTTCATCCTGTCCTGCTACAGAGCAACTTCAGCCAGCTCCTGCTCTGATTTTAACTCCAAGCAGATGCTCAGTCCACGTGTTTGTGTGGCTGCCATGGGGGAGCGAGGGCCAGTGAGGGAAGAGAGAGGGGAGAGGAAAGAGTCTGATGGGGCTGGGCCATGTCGTGTGCTCCAGAACAATAGATGATCACTCTTAATTATGGCAGCCTGAATGAGCATTACTCTGCCACTCCCTTTCCTCACCATATCTGATCAATACAGCCTTAATTGCTGAAGAAAGGGAGTATCGTACACAATCACAGCACAATGGTTTAATCACTTGGATGCTTAAAGTTAATTTCAGGCAGTTCATTTTTCATTGAAGCTCTCACTCCACCAGAGATAGCTTGTCCTCTTACACACACAGGTGCACATGTGCTCACAGCTAAAGGTGGGCTATTGATAGCTTTTAGCAGGATTATTTGAGCTAATTGAAAATGTGGGAAATCTTATTATCAGATATAAGCTTAGAAGGTCTTTTTTGAGGGGGATATGTCGAAAGCATTTATTGAGTCATTTGTTAAGGGAAGAAGTAGAAATATATTTTCCTCTGGGTCATCTTCTCTACTGCCTTTGTGCTGACCTCTCCAGATGCTCTGGGGACCTTTAGGGTTAGTGAGCAGGTGATGTGGCAGGATTGGAAACCTCAAGAACAACCAGAGCAGAAATTCACCTGTCCATTCAGTGGCACTGAATCCTCTCCAGCCTTTGACTCTTAAGTGAGTGTAGCCATCTTCCACCTTGTTTTATAATGCATCTGTCACAGTGAGATTTGCCCTTTGTTCTGTGCCAGTATTGCATTAATGGGAACTCTGAAATTCTCTCCCCTACCTGGGTTCTGAGCACTGGGAAAGTTCTCACAGGATCCAGGACACCGAGGAACATCTGAGCTAACATGGTTGCTCACCTTGTAGGATATGACAGGATGGGAGCAAATGCTATAGAAGTGAAAGGGCTGATGAAAGATGATCAGACTTTTTAAAAGCTGCAAGAAAGTGACCCATGGGCAACAAAAATATTGTATGAAGCATATCCCTGATGATGGGACAGGATAGGAAGCAAAGTTGGTTGAAAATTTATCTCATGGCCATTTTAGTCACCTCTAACTTTGTTTTATATCAGACCACTGACCACTAGGACAAAGCTTGGAGGCAGACAGAAGTTTCTGCTGAATGTTAGATGGTCAGATAAGGCTGAAGTTCACAGGGTATAGTGACATTTCTTTTCTCCGAGAAAATAATTTCCAGGATAAAAATGGTATCCTGTGTTTGTGTTATTCTTTTCTGGCTACTGCATATCTGAAATGTCATACTCAGTTGCAGCTCTCTCTACATCCTGGAGATCATTTTCCATGAAGAATAGCAGGCAATGTTAAAAATTTGATAAGAATGTCTTTCTCCTTTGATGAGTTCCTGCCCAAAATCTGAGGCAGAAGATGAGGAATTCAGTATGAAGGATACGGACCAACAGAAAGGACCTGACGGAAGCAGAGTCACTCCCTTTGTTGCAATGCTTTAGGCTAACCATTATTCACAGCCCTCTCCTCATATTGCATCTTTCATGATTTGCTTAAGCGATTTTAAATTGCTTTTGTGATTTCATTTAGCAGAGACCACAATAAAAGTGACCCTTGAGTCTATGAAACGAAACAGCCTGCACAAAGGGATTGAAGGCCTCAGCAGTGTGTGTGGGGTGACAGGTTTCTGTGCCGCACAGAGCATGTTTGCATGGGACAAAGGAAGGATAAAGGGCTCTCGATGAAACGGTGCAAGCGAGGAACACTGCTACTGGTGGCTGCTCAGAACAGCCAGTGTAAAAGTCATGTTAGCCAAGTCTTTGCCTGTGCAAATGAAGGGAAGATCTTTGTCAGACAGTCCATAGCATGCTCATAAACAACATTTTTTGTTAAAAATAAGGGTTTGGGTTTTTTTTTCCAGTGTGTTTCTTGGTGGGGGAGACAGCAGGCAAAGTGCAGTGAAGTGCCAAGTGTGTTTACTGAAGGTTTTTCCAGCAAAGCTCTTAAGTGAAAGACTCATTTTAACAAAATACTCCAGGCAGTGTGCTTATGATCAAGAGAAAAGCTGGATCTCACTTTCCAGATGCTGTGCAAAGCACGGATCTTGTACCACATCCTGCTCCAAGATGACTCTGAGAGGCAGAGTGCTGGGGGTCAGACAGGCATTGATGTGATGATTTCAAGTCAGTAGAACTCTTCGGGAATGAGAGGAGGGGAAAGTGGTTGTATTGCTGCAAAGAAACTTCGACTTGGGTCCCTGGCAAATCTTTTCAGGGAAAGACAGAAACAGCCTTTGGAGCTCATTTTCCAGTCTATGTCTTATTTGTATCCAACAGCCAGGTACTTGGAAGAGGATTACAGACCCCTACCCTGACACTCTGCCTGTACCCCCCAAACGTGTTAGCCTGCTATGGTGATGACTCTTGAGAACACAGTGATTTTTTTGACTGCACAGAAATACAGCTGAGCCTCTCCAGAGCTGAATAAGGCACAGATGGAACAAGCCACAGCAAGGTTACTGGATTTTTCTGCAGCTGCTTTGCTGGGCTGCTTTCAACTGTACCAGAGAACAAATCAGCTCCTGGTAACTCTGTAATGGAGGGATCCCAAGTCTGACCTCTGTCTTTCTTCCCAGAGTCTCCAAACCAGCCCCCAGGGACTGGCTTTCCCTATCTTAGACAAAAAGTTAAGCAGAACTTACAGAGGAAATGATAAAAAAGGGACCTATTTTCATGCTATTTGGCTGCTCTTTACTGTTGATGACAAGTGGTCTGGTGATGTTAGACAGCTCCCAGGGGAATGAAGGCCAGGATTTGTAGCACTCTATCGGCGACACCTCGTTTAAGGTATTACTCCCACTTCCCTCTGCTTTGTCTGGAAAGCCCTGGGGAAGAGGCCGCCTGCAATCCTCCCTGCTTGGCCCCCTGCAGAAAACCCTATAGCTGGGGATAGGCAGGATTAATTTTATTCCAGCCATGTAGCACCTTTTGCCTGTGTTTTAGCAGGAGGCAGTGGTTGTGCCATCACACTGCAGTCTGGCTTGTTTCTGCTCTGAGCTTTCCAGGGGGGGTTCAGCGTATCTGTACAAAAACAACAGCCACCTCTGCCTCTCTGCTCCCTAACATGAACCAGTAAAAAAACCCCAACAACCCCAGAACAAACTCTTACAGAGGAAGAAAGGAGAAGGCAATGGGAAGCTGAGGCATTGGGAGAAATCTGATTTTGAGATTTTTGTCGCTGTGGTGACACAATTTCCTATGATGCAGCTGTGTAATGAGTTCACATCTGTTAATGCCACATGTTGCTCTGCCTTGCACAGATGCAAAGTCTCAATTTTTCTAATTAGCAACAACATGAAGTATATCTTAATTTTCTGTCCCCCTTCCCTCTAATAAACGTGATATTAACAAGGTTACGTGCCTGCTTTCACGGGGTTTAATTGAATGAGAAGCGAGATTGGGTTAGATCACACCGTTCTTTTTAGGTGGGGCTTGCCCAGATGCAGAGATGCCAATTCATTACAATAAGCAGAAAGCACAGGACAGGAGATGGGGGCACGCACCCTCTGCTTTGCAGCAGCTGCAGCAGTTGTGACCACTGTGATCTGTGTACGTGATTCTTCCAGCCTCTCTGGACCAGGCTGATGTATGTGTACGTTGTAGGTATATTTTTATTTTTTACAGCTTATGTGTACAGGAAGGCCTGTAACACCAGCTCTGACCAGAGATTCAGCTGCATTTCTGGTCTGAGAGGGTGGAGGACACAGCCCAAGTCTAAGCAGGAGCAAGAGATGTTAGAGACTACCAAAGCCAAGAAGAAAACCAACTGAATCTAGAGAGAACAAACAGGGACAGCCCTGTAACTCTTCGTGCCATGCGTCCTCAGTGGCATCCCAATTTGAGACTGAGCAATTTTACCCACTTCTGGTTATAAAAATGCACTCTTGGGGCTACTGGGGACCCTGTAAGCACATGCTGGAGAGCTTTGCCCTGAGGTCTCCACTGTAATGATCCAAGGGGGACAAGGACTCATGCAGGCGGAGGGTGGGAGGGTGCTCCCTGCTGCAGGATCCAGCCCTCCCCGGCCAGCCTGCATTCATATTCCACCTGACTCTGCTGGGAGAAGTCCATGGGGACCCCAACAGCAATTACTTGTGTGATTTAATTGGCATTATCATTTTACTGGCTTGACAGAGATAAATCGCCCTATTGGGTAAGGCTGCTACTGTGACAGCAAAAGCAAAAGGAAAGACTTTCTCCTTCTCTCTGAAATAGGAGATGACTACCAGTGTATCTTAATAATTTAGTGCTGTTATAATTAATCGGACTATTTGAGAGCCAATCTAACAAACAAATGGAGGGCTTGATTGTTCAGTAATTGACAATTTGTTTCCAATATGGTATCACTTGCTTCTGCTTGTGCAGAAAAAAAAAATAAATAAAAAAAAAATATAAAAAAAATTGAGATTTCCAGAGGGTTGGACCTTGGCCACAGTGAGGACCAGTGACTGTGTGTGTGTGAGAGAGCAAGGAGGAAAGGAGCATTCCCAGACACAGAATGTCCCAGGGACCCATTTGTCTTGAAAACACACACACACACGAATTGTGATTCCCTCTGTTTCTCTGCTTCTTGAACAGTTGCAGCCAGCTGTCACCGCCTGTGTGGGTAGTTTTACGGAAAAACAGAGTTTTCAGACCTTGGCCTTTCCATATCATTTGCACCCTGGTTATATTCCTGGATCTGCTCTCTTGCTGACTGTGTTTCCTTCCTTGCCTTCTCTTTCTCTCCCCTTTCTCTCTTACTTACCCTGTACTCTCCAGTGCAGCCATCGGGTGCTCTGACCCCAGCAAGCTGTTCCTTGTGGATGCATGGGATGGGATCACGATGCGTGGCTGTGGCATAGGGCTGTACTGGGCACAGCAGCATCGGGATGGTGTTATCTGCATGAAGACTAGGCTGTGCGTGATGCTGTGAGTAGGTGTATTATACCCATTCCTGCCTCCAAAGAAAGCACAGCAAGAGGGTGGGCAAACTTTTTTTTTAAATTATTATTTAAATGAGGGAAGCAAGACACAGATATTTTGCTAATAAAATCTATATATGATGCTATCAGGCTTTGAAGAAACAGTTAAGATTCTGCTCTTCTCCAGGAGATTCTCTCTCACTATCTGAATGAGAGCTTTTTTTCTTTCACATAAACCCAAATATGTCCAAGTCTTCAATGCATCAGTGCTCCCATGGCACGTGCTTGACTCACATGGGCTTCTGAACTCTTGTCAGTACTGACCTGGAAGGGTCTTCATATCACATTAGAAATAATCAAAGCTGAGGCAACCCTGCAGGGAACCCCAAACTGTCATGGTTCTCTGGAATTTGCCTTGGCCATCAAACGTGCATATATGGATATCCATGCAGCCTGGGGAAAATAATTTTTGGGCTGACTTTTGCTCCCAACACAATTCCTTCCTGTTGCAGCAGAATTGCTGCTGCATCCAAAGAGGCTGTGAACGACTCTGCCAAGTGGCAACACTTCTTTTCCCCACCCAGTTTAAATGAGATATGAATAATTGATTTGCCTCCTGAATAATTAATTGGATATTCAATAATGAAAGTAATTGTTAGGTTCATTCCCCCATTGATAATCAAGCTAATCTTCTTCTTCAATATGTAGGCCATACAGATATGTAAAGCAGTGAGACAGTTTATAGGCTGATAATACAGCTAATGTGCTCGGTGCGAGGTCACCTTGTCCAAATATCTCAGCAGCTCCCAGGGCTGCTCTCTGCTGGGTTATCTACTGCACAGCCAAGCTGTGTGCAGCAAGAGGGTTTGGTTTGGTTTTTTTTCCTCCTTATTTTGATTGCTGAACATCTCCCACCAGGGAGGAGTCTTCTTTTACAGTTTAAACAAAAATCGTCAGGCGCCACTTGCTCCAATTAAGGCTTGCAAGGGAGGTTTGCTCTTCCTCTAGTCAATAGGATGCAGATTAAAGAAAGCAAACGGCTGTCTGAATTTATGGGACTGCTCTCTTCTAGGCGCATTAGAGCTCAACTCCAGTGAGAGGCTCCAGAGCTTTCCTTTGCCACTAACCCTTTAGAAATCAAAATCAAACCTAAACATGTTAATGCTGCTGGTTTTGCAGCTGCTGCATTTGGGCTTTTTTGAGCTTCTAATGTTTCAAGTCTCGTGAAGCCTGGGAGACTGAGCTGACATCTCGGTGGTACAAAGTAGACATGCTCTTTGGAGAGGAGCTCTGCATTGGCAATGGAGTCTAAGTGGATGACACAGTCCCAGGTTACCTCAGAGGCACTTTTGGGATGTCCATTAGAGGTCCTGCCATGCAGTGGATCTACTAGCATGGGCAGAGTTATGGTACCAGATCAGGAGATCTGGGGTTGAATCACAACATAACACCACAAAATCAAGCAACATGAACAGAGATCCACATTGGTGGGGCCTGAGCCAGATGTTGAAGGGTTTTAATATTTGCATTTACAAACTGTAACCACAGACAACCTTGCCTGCATCCTCCACATCCCACCGAGCCTGGGATTCCTGCCCATTCCTACTGGGTCTGGGCAGGCCATAGGGTCCTGGCAAACAATGCAAACCATACAATGTAGAAGACACTTGCAGATGATGCATGGCCCATCCCAGAGCCCAGAGGTGCTGGTGTTATTGGGTTAATCCTCTGCCCCTGCCACAGGAGGTTGCCTGGCAGAAAGGGCATTCAGGGCACTCTGCTGTGAGCTACATGGGTTTCATCCAGAGCTGGTTTATAATGAAATTAAGGGCTCAGAGAAGCCTGGCCCCAGTGCACTGTGTTTAAAGAGTGGTTGTGCTAATGACAGAGCTTATCAACATCGCTGTGGGTAGATAAGCAGAAAAAAGCATCTTGAGATGCTGTTCGAAGCTAGGTGAGGGCTTGGATGATCTGGAGTAAGGAGGGGAGGCATTTGTGCTGCTCTTGCTCCTGAGACATGCCCCGAGTGACCAACCTCACACCTTCTGCTGACTGGTCCATGTCCTGCACAGATATGACTCTCAAATGGTCTCACTCTGCCCTGAGTTTCTGCTGGGTCTCTCTGTAGCTGCTCTCTCCTATGAGAGGTATTTGAAATGGCTTTACTGGGTTAGTTTTAGAACACGATTAGGAGCTTTCAAGCATCTTTGATTCTGTCCTGAGTCCATGCTCTGAAGGCAGAGTTCAACTGGGATGGACACTCTCAGGAAGGACTCTTTCATCCTAGAGCACAAGAGATTTAATCTCTTGTACAAAAACACAATTTCTGAGGTTTGAGTGAGCAATGGGCACAAGCTGGAACACAGGAGGTTTCACTTAAACGTGAGGGAAAACTTCTTTCCTGTGAGGGTGCCAGAGCCCTGGGACAGGTTGCCCAGAGAGGTTGTGGAGTCTCCATCTCTGGAGATGTTCAAAACCCACCTGGACACTTTTCTGTGCAACCTGCTCTAGGTGAACCTGCTTTGGCAGGTGGGTTGGACTAAATGATCTCCAGAGGTCCCTTCCAACCCCCACTATTCTGTGATTTTGTGAAGGCAGCTCCTGATGAGGTGTCTGCCTGGAGGCCAGGAGGTGAAGATGCAGTTTGGGAAGATCAAAGCAGTGAGCTCCATCCCTTTTAATTTTGCTGTTAACCTTAAACCTTCAAGGCAGTGAATAGCCCTTGACTCAGAGAGAGCCACATGTGGTTGGTACATCCTGACACTTAGAGGCTTCAACCTGCAGGTCCCTTCTTCTTCTGGCAGCAGCAGTGAGAGAAAAGAGTGTCCTGGAGATTGATGCACTACTATAAATGTGTATGCAGGAACCATTTAAAACAAAAAAATAAAGCAGCAGATTGTTCCTGAAGAAGGGTCTGTTTGAGATGACAGCGCAATCTGGGAAGCCCTCCACCGCAAAAGCTACTTGAATTTAGGTGCTTCTCATTTTAACCAGTTTAATTTCTTTATGAGGGTTTTCATTTGAAAAAGTAACAGCACTGACAGGACTTGGAAAGATTCGTCTTCAGCCAATTTACTCTGCAACAGATTTATCATTTCATCAGTAATTTAAGCAGAGACACTTGATTGCACATTCATTTATATTGCTCAGAGCTGCTCGGTTGTGTGTTGCTTGTGGAAAGCATGAGGACAGATCACTCGGGAAGGGGCAATGCCAGGAGTTTTCCTAAGAATCCTCTGCAAAGATGACTTTGTCCATGGAGAAGGGAAAATGCCAGGAGCCCATCAGCTGGGGAAAGACAATAAAACTCAACTTCATTTAAAGCTTCTTCCCCCATCACAGGCTAATTTGGTGTGAAGGTGGCAGCCTCACCCTTCCCTCCCTTCTCCAGGCTATTAAGGGGTTTGTGATGGGTTCCCAAGATCAAAGCTCCCTCCGTGATTTAATTGATGTGTGGCTGCTGCCTGAGAAGGGAAGGAGGGAGGGCTCTGGGAAGGGAAGGGGGGCCCAGAGGGAAACACTGCACCCCGCCAGAAGAAATACGGCAGAAAGCCACCCGCCTCCGCCTGGCGATCGCGCCGTTATTTATGCACACACATAAACGGCTTCATGCATCCCACTGAAATCTCTGTTATTTGTCAACGAGGTCCCCCCCTCCCACTCTGCCTTAGCTAACGTTTACAGTAAATCTGTTACACTGACCATTAAATCTGAAGCTGCCCTGAGCGATAGTTTCAATGGGTGTGTTGACATCCCGAGTGTTAATAATGATGCAAATGCTAACCTGTTTATTGATTTGCTTTTTGTACCCTTCATCCTAGCTCACTCCTTCTCACTCTCGGAGGAGAAATCCTAGAATTAGTAATCAGGTGACAGCTCAGAGCTCCCGTCTGTTCCCAGCAGTGTCATCCAACCCAAACTCCCGGAGATAAATTACAGGTGCCGTATTCTGCCTCTGCCAGCCATTCAATATACTGTTACTCAATGCAAGATGTAGTATTTGTCATTGGTGCCAGCAGACAGGAGGAAAAAAAAAAAAAGAAACATTAACACAGACATTAAAAGCTTTTAACTTTGACAAGAGAAGCATAAGAAAGTTTTAAATTTAGCCCCTCCACTGAAGGCCACCACCTATCCATTAAAGCAGCTTGTCAGACGGTGGGTGGGTGAAACAGAGCTGGGACCAGGATGCTTAGAAGAAACCCAACATGATCATGGTGCTTCCTCTTCCTGCCAGGTGGATGCTTGCCTACAACAATGCTCAGGAGCACGAAATTGATGAAGGGCTTATTGGGTTCCTGTAAACAAATTGGTCTATTCATGAGCCCAAATTCCTTGAAGTTGAGATGGAGATTGATGGAGAGGATGCAAATTCTCATCCTGGAGGGCTGGAAGCCAGCCCGGGCAGTAGGGAACACAAGATGGGCACGGACACAACCCCAAGTGCTGGTCCTGCTTGTCCGCTGCTGAGAAGTAGCTCAACTAACTTATGTGCTTCTAAAATACTGACCCCAAAGCAGTCCCATCTGAGCTAACTGGCTGGGTTCCCCAAATTATAAGGTGGAAAGAGAGATGCAAATAGAGTGTGAACAGGAGCCAGAAGCTAACTTCTCCAGGGGATCAGTCCTACACCAAGTCAGGAGCTGCAGATACTTTCCTTGTGACATTCAGAGCTGTACCCACAGCTTTACTGAAGAGCTGCACTGGCTTCTGTAAGAAGCTGAAGTTAAATGAAAGCTAGGCTTCATGTTTCCCATCTAGCAACACTTTTTGACCTATGGTTTTTACGGTCAGGAAAGAAACCTACCAGTAAATAAGCAGAATTTATAAACCCTGCAAGGGCTCTGATATACTCCCCAGGAGCCGGGGCTCCAAAGGCTTTCAGTGGCATTTATAAGCTTCACTCAGTTGTCAGACTCTTTAGTTCCTTTTATTTCTGCTAAATTTATAAGCTCTGAAAAAACAGTCTGCAGTGTTTATTAACTGCACCACAAAGCTGAAGCAAAGCAGCTGATCCAAAAACCCCACAATTCTACCTGTAGCACTTAAATATGGTTCAAATCAAAGCCCCACATTCCATTTATTTTATCCTGTTTTCTAATATGCACCCATCACCAGACAGACAGGCATGTGACAGTTTAGAAAATAAAATTCCACCCATGTTAAAAATCCTTGTAGATGCCTTAGTTCACTAAGAGGAAACTGAACTAAATATTAATCAACAAATCACTAAAAGTGGGAGTTTGTCAAGTGCTAAATATTAGTATCTATGTGAATAAGTAATTGTGTCCATAAGGAGAAGATAAAATCCAACAGGGTCAGTTTTTAGAAATTATATCATGCATGTTTCAATACGATTAATATTTTTCAAATAGGGCCCTTCAGCTCTGAGAAACACCAAGTATCAGATCCCAGGGGCTCAGGAGTTAACTGTGGCAGCCAGTGTTTGGGTGAAGAAGTGTTTAGTAGTTTAGTTGTCATATGGAAGTAGCCTCAGGACAGCAAGATCAGCCACTGATTTTGACATATATAAAATAACTGTGCTCAAATTATAAATCCCTGGGCACTTTAGACTACCTGGTATGTCTGCAATGATGCTGAAGAGAACAGAATGTTTCCACAGTGGAATGGACATATAGATTTGCTCGAGTTACTGGTGTAAAATGCAGCAATGACAGATTTCTCCCTCTCACCCCCATTTCAATAAACATAAAAGGTGAAATTCTGTCCACAAGATTAAGCAAAATGTTAGCATTAAGGATTTCCTACAGCACCCAAGATTTCAGGACTATTTATTTTTAAAAAAATTCAACACCTTTTTTTCCTTTCCTTTTTATTTATCTTAATAGCACTATCTGCTGTCCTTCATCATGTCTCCAAAACTGTAGAGTTTATGATATTGGTGAAGGCTGGGCAGTCATGAACAATGATTTAACATTTCAAGTTTAATTAAACATGCAGATGTGCTTGGACCAGAACTTTTGAACATGGATAAGAGCTAAAGCTCATGGCTTGACCAACTTGTGTTTTTCACAAGGAGCTGTTTAGAGGTCTCAGGTTGGTACCAAGAAGTATGTGAATTTGGCAGAGGAGAGGCAAAAGAAGAAATAAACCATTTGAGAGCTGAGGATTGTGTGTGCTGGGAGGGATGATGAAATAACAAAGGTATTTGTAGACAGAATTACTAGAAGTGGGAAGAGCACAGAAATAAAAGCAAAGCCCAGGAGGAACAGAAAGCACATGAAATTAGTGGAAAGGAGAACAAAGCCTCATCCTGTGAGACACAGGAGAAGGCCAATCTTAAATAATTATAGTAATGGTTTAACTTTAAAATCAGGATGTATATTTGTCGTGGTTCCTCCGACACTGCAAGTCTCTCCTCCTCCCTTTCTTTGCACAGATTTCCCCAGACAATTCACAGTCCTTCCCTTTCTTTATTTATGTGGGTTCATATTTCATGGCTTTTGTTTACACTATTCCCATCATGATTTATGACCAGACAGAAACATTGCATCCAGGTGATGATCCAGTCCATTATCTCTACGGAGATGCTGACCACCATCGGGGAGCACAGGGACCTGTTGTATCACTGGTGGAGAACAAACAGAAAAAAGGAGCTTCTGGATTATGAGGGAAAAGGACAATTTTTGTAATTTCAACAGTTGGATACAAAGAAAAAAATATCCTTTCTCCTATTACTCCTTTCTCTGAATGGGCTTTGATATTAAAAAAAAAGTCTCAGGAGACCAAATGTATTCAATCTGCTAACACACAGCTGCCTTAGCTGAAATGACCCATTTTAAATCCATGCTACTACAGGGGAACTCTCCCTGTCTCGATACCACCCTTGGCTGGTCTGGAATACTCTACTTCTTCCTTCCAGTTTTCTGCTTTGCCATTAATAAATCAAGATTCCTTTGCCCTGCTCTGCACCTTGGCAGCTTTTGCAGATCATTAATACCAAGACAAGGCTGTTAATCTCTTGGTCCCAAGGTGCATAGACCCACTTGCAGATGGAGAGGCTGGGACACAGAGAGGAGACCAAGTCCATGGTCAAAGATCAGGGGGACATATTCTGGAGCCACATTAACTCCCAGAAATGTCCCCATGGGACCTGGCCTGGCCATTCTGCACTGTCAGCAGCCATCGTATTTGGGGGTGGACCTTGGGATAAATCTCCACGTGAGGTGTTTCTCTGCTGTGAGCCCCGTGCTCAGCTCTATAGAACTTCTACTGCCTGTGCCCTACTTTAGCAGTGGCTTTGCAAAGGAGTATCTCCTGCTCTGATTTTATTGAAGTCTTGTTCCCATTGCTTGGATTTTGTATCCAATTCAACCCTTCCATCCCTAGCAGTATGCAGAAGAGGCTAACACCTTTGCTTTATTTTTTCTGGTCTGTTCCCACCAGAGTAGGGCAGGAACAAAACTTGGCAATGAAAGGCAATTTCTTCTAACCCAGTGGGCGAACGCAGCGTGGTAAGAGTGCTTTTAAACAACAACAACAAAAAAATCCAATAACTTCCATATAAATTGTCCAGGAGAGAAAACTTTGTGTTTTTGACATTTGTAGCTGTTTCAGCATTTTTCTGTGGAAGATGAAAAACTTTTGCATTGAGCAAAACACAGATTTATGATCAATAAAGTGAAGTTTAACAGTTTATAGGTGCCATACATTCTTTTTTTAAAAAACTGATATTAAAAACTATTTTTCCCTCCCAACCATGTGAGGAACCCTCTCCAGTGTCAGTCAGAGATTCAGCATAGTAAAGCAGCTAGCAGAGCATTGTGGACAATGGCTGGCCGGGGTTTCCTGCAGGATGAGTTGTCATCCAAGCCATCCCTCTCTTACCTTCATGGAGTTCTGTGCAATAAAACTCCCTGATGCCCATTAAGACCTGGGTATGGACCTTGGCGTCTGAGTCTGAGCTCGTCCAGTGCTTTGGAGGGTTTGGGAGCAGAAGGTTGCTGCAGGTCCCTTTCTGGACCATAAAGTAAAGCCATTCCTGATAACTCTCCAACAAGGCTCTGCAAGTCTCACTATGCAAGGCAGAGAGCAAGCAGCTGCCAGGCAAATAACTGATTTGCACAAGTGGTTTGAGAACTGCTGGTGAATATTGAGTACGTGTGAAACATCATTGTCACCACTTCGTGTCAGGCTGTGAGTGGTCAGGGAGTGCTGGGCATGACTTCTTCTCATCTCAGCTCTGATCCACAAGAGCACTGAGCAGTCAAATCTTGTACTTCTGGTATTTCCCCCTTTAACTTTACCTCTCACCAGAGGATTCCCACCTCTCAAAACTTTGTTTTCCACATCGACAAGCACGCCAGGAGCTGTTGCAGAGATGCTTAACACATCCCTGCAGAAAAGACTTTTATTCTCCAAAGAACAGACCACTGCAATTGTTTGATTGATATCTCCTACCAGAAAATCACGTCCACAGACTGTCTGTTAAAAGTTATCTGAACTTAGTTCATATTAGACCTAAGATGCAATTTTGAGTATAAAATTATTGAGTATAGGGCCAATTCTGTTGCCATTAAAACCAATAAGAAATCTCCCTTGCCTAGATTTACTGTAGAGCCCAAGAGGTGAGATAGCTCTTGTTTATGCTCCTGTTTCTCTGATTACACTGTCTCTGGGCTTCCTACACCTGACTGCATGTGGAAGCACTAGAATTGCCCTTATCTCTTCAACATGTTCCTCTTCGTTAAGGACTATCTCCACACAAGATCTACAGAATAAAATAGGAAACTATCCATTACCTGAACAAGGCAAGGATTTGGCTTCTTTTTTTTTTTTTTTTTTTTTTGGGGGGCGGCATCTGATGAAGCCAATAAATGTGTCAAGGAGATAAGTTGGACTAAATAACCCCTGAAGTCTGCACAAAGGATGGTGTTGCAGCATATCTGCACCAGTCGGGTCCCCTTCTTCCCATGATGTGCCTTGAAATTTATCACCTGGTTGTGAGCTTTAACTGCGTAAATCCCTGGTGAATTGATGGAAGAAGAGAACCTTACTGAGGTTTATATGGTGGGTCTTAAACCCTTAAACGCCGGTGGCAGCGCACATTTCCCGTAAAGCTGTGCCTTTGGTAATTTACACACAGGGCTCGGCTGCGTTTCCTCTGTGGAAAATGGGGTTGAAATAAGTGGGAGCTCAGAACTGAACAGTGGCACTTGAGAAGGCCCACGCTGTGCCACAATTTCTGTGGAGTACACAGCCATTTTCACTTGATTAAATAAACTTGGCTCTTGGAAGATTGGAAAAGTGGCTTTTAGACAGTTCTGTCTAAAAGCTTGCAAGTTTTCCCATTTCATCTGGAGAGAAATTTACACTCAGAAAATTAGAAGATATACAAAGTGATGTTTTCTGAAGAAAATACCGACGTTATGAGCATCTTAAGCACTTGCACTGCATATCTGTGCTAAACTGCATCTCCTGACTGACAAAGCCATCTCCTGCTAAAAGCAACTGTTATCAAATTATGAGTAGCACATATATAATGTTTGTGTTTAACAAGACGACAGAAATGCCACCTTAGTAAAAACTGATTATGGTTACAGCTGAACAATTCACATCATGCAAGATTTATAATATTAAGGTTATGCAATCATCTAATCGGAGAGACAAGCCTTGAGTAATAATATGAAATGCATGTACTTCAATCTGCAACAGTAGATTCATTGCTGTTTTCTTATTAGCTCATGCTAGCATTAGGGCTGCATTATCCGTTTTGCCATAGTCTAATTCAGCAGTTCCGTCTGAAAACATATGCACAATAAGTGATCTATGCCAAACAATGAAATGGAGACAAAGCCATTTGAGTGACTTCATGGCTATAAAAATATACATAATCTGTATGTCTTTCAGCAATTCTCAATACTTTATATTACATTTCTTTGCATGGAAAGTTTTCCCAAAATAAAGGAAAAGGTGGAAATTGCCCCTTTTCTTTCACAGGGAACAATATTTCAGGGACTGAACCAGAGCAGGAATCCAGTCGATGAATTTCTCATCCTGCAGGTGGGACATCAGATCATCTTACTATTGCTATACCAACTACCTGGGCAGTGGCAGGTGTAACTTGGGATAGTAGAGAATGACTCAAAACCTGTATTTTCCTTTCCAGATAAAATTACTAATATTTAAACTGAAAGGGAGTCTCTGTTGTTTCTGAAAAGTGAAATATTTCAGATATTTTATAAATATCAGGTATTTTCATCCAACAGAGGATAGCAGCATATATATGTACAGCGATATATATAGAAGCTCTAATTGGTGAATTGTTGTACAGAGAAGTCATAGGGTACTTCAGGATAAAAATATGCTATTTTGGGGGCTAACGAGTTCAAGCGTCGTATTTCAAAGGCACATATTATAAAAGTTGACAAGTGTTTATAATGCAATAATCAAACTAATTGACTGAGATCTCTGATTAAAATTAGACTTCCCATGTAAAGCTCAGACTGGGCTTCCCTCTTCACTGCATGCAGTGGGCTGAGTTCATTTTCTCTGCCCTGCTTGGGCTTTGATCCTGTGAGGCGCTGGGGTCTGAGGGCATCAGGCAGCTCTGAGAGGAATGGGGACCTTACTGAACCAAAACCTTCAGGTAATGAGTTCTTTGGATCCCTCTACACATAAGTGGATACATCAGATTATTGGAACAACCACAGTTCTCAGGGAGAAAAAAAAGAAAAGAAAGATATTTCAAAGGTAAACAGAAAGCATTTGTGTCCTGGATTCTGATTTATTATACACACTATATAGAGCTGTCATTAAATGAACAGGCTAACATGCAACTATTCATCACAGGGTGGGGGAATGAACAGGCTCTTCTCTGCTTGCCTGGAATTGTTCATATTTCTGAAAACTAAAAGCAGTGTCTAGGAAAGGGAAGAATGCCTAAAATGCCATCAGATATTTGATTTATTCTGTACAGGCATTACCTCTCTATGTCTCTGCGCCCCAGAGTATTATTCAAGTCAATCGATCTTAGAAACTGTTTCTAACAATCCCCATTTTCCCCAAAACTCCCTGCTAAAGACTTTAATCTGCTTCTTTTTGTTGTTATTGCCATTAAAATAGACTCAAATCATTCTGTAATTTTAGTTTTGCTTTGAAGGTGCATTTTGATCCAAAGATAGCTATTAATCTTCTCATTTGTATTACCAGCATTTCAGTTATGAGTCTGCATATGGTAAACTGCAATATCCTTGTGAATTCCAGCTAAAGCAATTCTCAGCTTGCTCTTTAGTTACATGAAAAACAGAAAATAAGTGATGCTGCCTGACCGAAACAGCTCGCTCAGGGCTGATTCAGGGAGATGACTAGAAATATTCAGATTTTTCTTAGCGACAATTAATTGCTGAAGAAAACCAGGGATAATTTTAATTAAGGAATAAATAGAATTATGAACAATTTGCAGATACGAAGAGACACATGATTTAATGAATTAGGAGAAATGACTTGTACAACTTAAAAACTGCAATCAAAATGGTTGTTTTAACAGAAAATTGGATTTTGGTTAAACTATACCTTTCATGACAAGGCTCTTTTGCCACAGATATGTGGTTTTCCTTGCCAAAATATGGAATGCTTGCGGCTGAAATTAAACAAAATATTTTGGTTTTCAGGAGAATAGATGTTCACCACTTTAAGCTGCAAATTTTGTTGCGAAAACTCACTATTTTCCAGGGCTTTTCATATGTCCTAATTCCCAGCCTTGGCTGACAATTCACTTCTCATTCAGCTGTGTTATTTAAAAAAATATTCTCTCCATAATGAGACTGGGACCTGTGCAATCACCACCAGCAACTTTCAGCCAGCATCATTTTTGCAGGTAAGGAGTTGCTGGTAGTGTTTGTACAGCTGGGGCTGGAGGGGTAACCCCTATCCAGAGCCTCAGGGCAGGACCATGTGCCAGCAGGTCCCTCCATGGACCTGGCTCCATCCCATCTTCTCCAGCAGATCCCTGGAGCAGCACAGCCCAGCTCAGCACAAGGAGCCAGGCTGATGGAGAAACTTGCCCTTTCTAGGCAGGTTTCTGCCTAAAAAATGAGATTTTTTGGTGCCACCCAGCCAGCGAGGGGATGGGGTTCATCCAACTCCAAGCACTGGTCAGTCCCACTAATGATTAACTCTGATTTTTCCTGCCAACTCTTTTCTGCACCCACCCTCATCTGTTAAGGCTTTGGGGTTGTTTTTGTCTTTTCCAGCTTGAGGAAGCCGAGGGGGAGGGAAGGGGGACAAGGAAACCCTCTGCTGAAAGACAAAGTGGACACAGGGAAGGCCATCCCTGGGCAGAGGAGATGAAAGGGCCCCGTTATTTGACAATAAGGGTGTGTGGGTGTCTCTCATCAAACTCGCTGACACCCAGTGCTGAGCCGCACGAAATGCCGGGGAGGGGGCTCGGCAAAGATAAAAGCAGCCGTGGCCCTGAGGGCCCCGCTCTCTGCTCTGCTGCCGTGTCCGATGAATTAAAGGCAGGTGAGGCACGGGCAGACAGACCTTCCCATGCTGCTCTGCTGAGTTTTTGCTCCTCTTTTCTCCTTCCCCTTGTAGTCACCAGGGGAGGAAAGAAGAGTCTCAGGCATCCACTTGGCATCAGCTCTGACTGCTCCACCCAAAACTTTCCAACCTCCCCAGATACACCCTTCAAAGAGAAATCTTTGCTGTATCTTCTTTGAAATAGAAAAGATGGCATTTAACGTCTTGGTACATGAGGCAAGAGTGAAATTTTTTCAATTGGTGGTTCTTGGCAGCACAACTCCTTTGTTTCGTTATGGTTTCACTCAGCGATTTAAAACATGGACCTGAACACCTTAGCCTGTGTAGGCAAGAGTGCATGTATGTGGAGGAAGGTGAGGCACTCATATTTAATTGCAATTAGAGGCTTTCCTGCATCTTCACAATCATTTCCTGTCTGTAAATGCACACACACACACAAACACATCCCAGAAACAGCACCAGAGGATGAGACCACACTGGAATTGCTTATGTGCAACAAAAATCCAAGCAGAAAAATAAAAATCAAGGTGTTTTGTGTGGAAAAGAAAAGGTTGGGATGCTGACTAACAGACTGTTTTAGGACAAAGCTGATGCCATCAGGAGTGGGTTTCACCCTCCCCTATTCTATTCCCTCCTTTCTCCCACCTCCACCTAAATACAAAATAACCTGCAATCCAATTAGTGCTGAGTGTGTACGAAGCAATCACATTTAATAAACAGAGCTGGTAGGTTTGAAAAACCACAGTCTTGTCCATGACCTTTTCTTAATTTCATTGGACGTAATCTGAAATTCCGTTTTTTCTTATTTACACTTGTAGTTTAATTAGAATCAGTTGTTTTCCCATTGCCTACCTGCTCGCAGGCATGTAGGGGAATGCACAGACCCCTGGTGCTTTTCCACAATTTCTCTGCTATCCCCAGGAGTTGCTGTACTGAACTTTTGTGCACGCCCTCAGCAGATTAATGATGACAGTGTCAGTGTGTGCGTGCGTGAATAACATGCCCTGGTAACAAATCAGGAACACAGAGAGGGATTTGTGTCTTTTAAATGGGTTTGGGACAGTAGCATCTAGCTTTTTTTTTTTTTTTAATTTTTTTCAGTTTAAGTTCTGATTTGCTCTTCTTCCACAGCCATCACTTCATTTCATTGGAGGAGGTGCTATAGAAAGCTCTCTATGTACTGTACAAAGAGGACTGATCCCCTCTGAACCCTCTTTTTAATTCTTTGAGAGTAGACAAAGCAGAAAAGACCTGACAGAAGCAGCATGAACAGTAAGTGGCATTTTCCAGAATTGATGGTGAAAACCAGGAAATTTTTTGCTGGGGTGAGGGGTAGGGGAAAAAGGAAGCGGGCTTTGGAAAGGGGCTGGAGAGAGGATTTTGTCTGGACTCTTTAAGAGATGGAAAAGAGAATTAAATGTCAGCTGCTGACATGCTGGGTCCAGTGGTTAAATTCATCATGTTTGGGGAATCTTTGATTCCGCTGTTTCTAGGAGGCACAAACACATACCAATTGGCAGATACAAGGGCAGGCAGGTCACGAAGAGCCCCAGCAAGCACCCAAATGCTTTGGTTGCTCCATACCCCCATCACACCAGTACTGTGTGAGACTCATGATGTCTCCAGAGCACACCTGACAGATTGGAAAAGGGTGGCAAAAGTGACACTGAGGAGCTGAGTGGCAGTCTGCTAGACTGGCATCCGTGTTTTCCACATTTGGGGAAAGCACTTGCCATTCAAGGAAGCTTCTAGGTGAAAATTTAGGATACCTCTGAGCAAATGGTTCAATGAATTGTTTGTGGAGCACCAAGTAAGACTGATGCCCTAAATGTCCTGCTTGCTTTCCCACTTTCTTGAATAACAGTGTAGTTCCAGGTTATGCTGCTTTTGGTGGCAAAAATAGCATAAGAACTTCTCACCTTCTGCTCATTTCCCCCATCTTCAGATTGTCTCTCCTTTCATCTGCCCAGGTTAAAAATAACTCCCTCCCACCTGCAAAAAAAACCCCAAATCAGGTAGAGGTTGGCAAGACTTGCTGAAACTGGCTCCTCTACCAGAGGCAGCATGGCACAGACCTGCAGGCTCCTCACCTCATGTTGCCCTGGTGCCAGACTTCCCAAATCACCCAAAATGCACCTGAGGTGACTTTGAAGTTTGCCTACCATTGACTGCCTGCGGCTTTGTCCTTCCTTTGGATTTATGAGTGAGGGGAGCACGTGGAACCAAGTTTAAGAGTTGGTGGTTTCGTTTGCATATCAGAGGCCAAAATAAGCAAATAAAACCTGCCACACAAAATGAACCAGAATTGGAATTGGCTAAACACTTTCCTGTGAAATGGATTTTAGAAGTGACTCTTGAACTCTCCAGTAGAAAGACAGATTCATTTTCAATGGAGTTTGATCTTGCTCTTCAGCTTCATTTGTAAGACCAATTACAGAGCATTTTGTACAACAATTACGGGTATTAAAACCACTCTGTTCCATTTGATGAATTTTAATAGTAATTGAACAGAAGAACCCATCAACTGAAAGATTGTCCAATCAAGTATGCCCACACACTGAACTGTAATTTCCACTCCACAAATGTGCAATGCCATTTGAAACTACCAAAATGTCCTCTCCCCACCAACACCCAAGCAGAATCTTGAGGATTTGTTCCAAAACAACTTTATTCTTTGAGGTTTTAAGTACACAGAAAACACACTGACCATACTCCTCTGTTCAACTTTGTCCTACAAAGCTCCCTGGAGTTCATTCTGGGATGGGGCATGCACAGAGTCCTGGTAACCACAAGTATTTGCCCGGTAGCACCCTACAAATCACCCTACAAATGCCCCTCTTTGTGAAGAATGGCATTTTTGGATGATTCCCTCCAAGGGACCTTGTAAGGGATTTTAAGAGAGTGGCTGCTTTGTGTTGTTACAGGAAATGGAGTCCATCACCTGAACTATGGATCTGGTATTTACATTTGGGATTGGTTCAGCTTCTTCCCTTGCAAAGAATGTGCAGAATAGTGGGTTGAAGAAATATAGACCTGAAACAGATTGTTTTGTTATGAAGACAGGCCCCTCATAGACAATGAAGAATAGACATTTGGTCTAGAAGAGTCCAGATATATCCCTTTCACATGGTGTCCACAGGCCACGAGCCCTAAAGAGCCTGTAACTTACTTTATGAGTCCAAAAGCCACAAAAGCCATGCAGTATGGCAGAGCAAAGAAGAGATCAAACGCATCGCCAGTGCCCTGGGTCTCTGAAGAATGTTAATGCACCTCTTAATCTCGGTCGTGAACATATTGTTGTTATTTTTTTCCTACAAAACTTACACTTTCTGTCTGGGGTGGGCCTGTGCTGTACTGAAAGTTCCTTGAGGGAAATTGTGTCCTAGGTTGGATTTGCTGGAAATTAGAAGAACGAAAGAACTATTTTGATGAACTTGTTCTCAATGGGATTTCCAAGTTAGCTTGGGAAACAAAAAGAGATTGCTATAGTTTAGATCAGTGGGAGATAAGTGTCCAACTGTCAGAGCCTTCCTTTGAAGTGGGTTTCCCTTTGCCAGTGGTTGCTACAACTTTAAGTTCAATTTAAAGACCAAAGATGAAGTCTTGGCCTTACTGAAGTCAATAAGAGTTTTATCACTGACAACTCAGAGGCCAGGATTTCACTCAAGATGTTTGTACAGGCACTAACTTCAGCATCTGTTGAGAGCCGCATGAAATATTTATGTTGAAGAGTGAAACTGTAGTGTTTCCTTGCATCGCATTATGAACACAAAAGTGACCCCATCACACTGGAAAATCACCACTCTTCTCTGAAAAGGGTTATAGTTTTGGTTGAGAGATACCTTATCCCAGTGTGATCAAATGAAGAGCTACAACATGTGATTTAAAAATAATCACTATAAATTTTCTTCATGGGATATAACTAATTTTTTCCTGTTAGTTTTTATGTTTGTTTAGGACAGGGGACAAATGAACAGTGGAGGTTTTCCTAGAAATGTGAAGATCTATTTCCTCCCCAACTAAAATTTCAATCTTTGATTCCTTATATTTAAAAAGATTTGAAAAATCCTGCCTTTGAAAGCCCAGGAATGCAGCTTCTACTGAAGGTACTGAGCTCTGCATATTTCTGTACATTGTGCAAGTCACTTAGTAAGGGGTGCAACTTTCTACATAAAAAGCAAAGCATTTTTAAAAGATCTGCAGAGTACCTCAGTCTCATAGCAAACCTATCCAAATTTCTGAAATGTGGGCAAACACGTATCTGTCATAAATCAATTCATTTTTAAGGCTTCTTCCCCTCTTTCCTTACAAATGGAGACAAGATCCAAATGAGTGAGATCTGGGGAGAGGAGAAAGGTGGCAGGGGCTGGGGGCAGATAAATGAGGAGATGTTTGAAAAAAAGCATGCAAATAAAAGACCAGAGAAATTCCTTCCCTCTCCTCTCTTGGTCCCCTCCCCCTTTCAAATATCAGCTTTTATTTGTTTCATTTTATGCATTTTAGCGTTTCAGTCACCGGCTGCTACATCGGGTGTTTTTCACCCTTTACACACCATCACATACTGCCTGCTTTTTTTTCTGACCACACTTTGTATTGTAATAATTATAATAAAAAAATGGGCCTGATTTTAATTTGTGTAATGTTTTTGTTAAAAAAAATAAAAACTCAATGGTCTAATTAGGAAACCTGTTAAATGGTTGCAATTCAAATATAATTCTATTAAATTCTCCCTGTAAAGTTAATGTTACAGACTTTTTAACAGATGTTTTAATTAGACATTGTTATTAAAGGGAATACTGTAGAAATTAAAAGCAGGCCTTAAATGTGTTAACAAAGACACTTTTCTTGCATGGCATTGATGGTGGTAGAAACATTAGCAAAGAGATTTTGGCAGCGGGTCATGGAGAAAAAAAAAAAGAAATGTGTTAAAGGGAAGAAAATGCACAAAGAGATATGCACTGCTCAGCTACTATGAGATAGGGGTTCATTTCACATCCAGCACCACCTCGGGCCATTGCCTGAGCTGGAAAGGAGGTGGGGGAGATGCTTCAGCACAGTGTTAATGGTGCCATTTGAGGAGCACCATTACCAACACAGGCACTAACTGGGGAGGGGGATTTGGTTGCAAGACACTTGAAGCTTTAAGGATTTCCAAGGAAGCATCAGTGTTGCCAGTTTTTGAGGTTTCATTTTGCTGCCTCTGTGTTTTGGGTTGTTTTCTAACTATGACTTTTGGAATCAGGCAATGGTGTAGGGATGGTATTTTTGCAAGATGGGTTTGCTCTGAGCTCTTCTGACTGCAGAGGCTAGCTGGGAAATGTGTGTGCTGCAGGGTGGAAAGGAGAGAATAAAAAAAACCCACAACTGTATTTTTGGGGAAAAAAATTTAAGCAAACTGCATGATGTTTTGGGCCCTGGAGAGACATTTTCTGAGATTTATAATACTAGGACCAAATTGCAGGTGAAAAAGGTGACATATTGGTCAGGTTTCACAACAAGCCCTTTTCTGCTGGGGATTGAGGTGTGCAAGCCTGGCAGGTCTCCACTTCTACTGTGCCAGGCTACCAAGAAGCCTGTCCAAGGCCAACAAGAGCAGTCCATTACTTCATCTAATACTAATGGCTGCTGCAAGGCAATGTCATTTCACAGGACTGCTGCCCTAATGTGACCATCAGTTCTCCCTGTGTGTCCCTGGGTGCCATTGTCTACTGATTGAAGCCCTTCCAGAGGGTGATTCAAAGCAGAAATCAGTAGACTTGATCAGTGAGGGAGCATAACTGAAATGCAGACGGTTGCATACTTTTGTGTTGGGTGCTGTGAATACTTACATACGTCTGGAGACAATCAGTTCGGACCACAGGAAAAAGGGAGGGCATATGGTCCTCAGGAGGCTGCTTGACTTGATGTCTCTGTTCCAAAGCAGGATCAGCTCTAACTAAAACATCCTAATAAACATACATCAAATCAGCTCTGTTATATCACTTCATCTACACACTGTTTCTGATGTATTTATCTAGTTAATGCTAGACTTTAGCTCCTTCTCCCGTAGGCACCTCCCACTCTTCATCTTCACAGCTCTTGAAGGAGCTGAGGACAACAGGTGACACTGGAGGAGATACAATTTTTGCAAAGTTTTTCACGGGGGCTTTGCTTTTGTTCTTGTTTATTCACATGGGAATATAAACTGCATTTCTCTTTAAATATCCATTGTATCTCAGTGCAGTGGAAAATTATGTGAAATGGTAACAGGGTTAAACCTGGGCTCTCCTGAGCAGTTTGGTGAATAACGCAAGGAGCAAGTGATGGACAATACTGACATTAAAATTTACAATGCCATCAAGGGTTTTAGGGCACCATAGCCCTAAAGACAGACCTTGGCTATGATGTCACCACCAGCCCAAGGTGGCTCTTTAGGGTTTTTAGAAGGAGAAACTTCCTACTAGCTGAATAAAAGGATCTGACATTCTAAGGGCTTTCCCCCCCCAGCCCTTTCCCCTTGTTTCTGATAGATGATGATGGCATTGCATCTATGAATTAGAAAATGATAGCTGCTCCTATCAGCAATAGATATGCTCTTTGGAGCACGTGGTAGATGAGATGGGAAAGCTGTTGAAGTATTGTGGTATTGGCCAGGAAGAGAGAAACACACCAGAGGAAAAATCTCTTGAGAACTGCAGAACAGGTTCATGCTGCTCTATTAATTAGCATTAGACAATGGGGTAGGGATGCAGACAGGTAGAAGAGCTGGCAAAGCTGCATGAGGTAGGATAAACAATTCAAAGCGATCTAAACCCTCTGATTTCTTCTCTCAGTGAGAGGAACAACTTCCTCCTAAAACACTAGGAGAAAATCTGATAATCACAGCTCTGAACATTTTATCCCTGTCATCAAAAGCTCTGTTATTGCCCATTCTGGGAAGAAGAATATGAGCCTAGAGAGAAAAGACACCTGGAAAATCATGTTAAAAGTGGTGTTGCCATTGACATTAGTGAAAAGTGTCAACTCTTGTTCTTTCTTCTATCCATAGACTTCATTCTTTCAGCCACATCAACCTATTTATAGACTGGAGACAGGCCAGACCCAGAGCAGGACTTCCTCAGAGCTCGGAGGTGTTTGAACCTGGCTGGTGACATCTGTCAGTGACTCCTGCAAGCATCTCTCTAAGCATCTGCACAACTGGGGTTTTGCACACTCTCATATGTTTTCAAGCTTTGTTTACAATTTATTCTTCTTTGTTACTCTTTCCATTTAGAGGCCTTTAGCTTAAAAGCAGTGCAGTAACCAAATTAATGCAGGTATTCAAATTTTAATGAACTTCTGAGTAAAGCAAACTGGCAAATCATTCCTGTGCAGCCATAAGTGTTGAAAAGAGAGGGGCAAAACCCCACTAACAGAGACAACTGGCTAATTAAATGATGTGAAACCAATGTAAAAAAAGCCTAGAAAACAAGTGAAAACCTGTACAGCATTTACTTCCAAAAAGGTAAACTTTTCCCAATTAAAGCCATTCTAAGAACTTTAGTTAATTATGTAGGTTTTCTTCTCCCTCTCTCCGCTCCTCCCCCTCACCTTTCTCTCTCTCTCTTTTATTAAAGTCCATCAGGGCTCGTGATGTGTGGGAAAACTGCTAACATTTGCAAATTGCTGCTTTATGATAAATGAATTGTGGAAACTCAGCCCCTTGGTTGGGGCCTGGATAGATTGCAAAGCACCAGCATCTCCGGCTGCTGCAGCCCTGACCCTGACTTTACACCCATTGATCACAACTGGTGCATAGCCATGACCACCAAATGCATACATTGTAGCTGGGGGACTTGCTTTTCCCATAGTATTTCATCATCGTTCCACATCGCAAGCCCCACAGTAACCTTTGGCATGCCGTCCTGTAAGACTAATACCTGCAGGAGATTTCCTCTTGCCCCAGTAATCACTGCTTCAACTGCTCCATCTTTAAAAAAACCTTAGTCATTAACTCATCTTTGATTTTCTAAAAATATTCATTGATTTCAATAGCACTGGGAAGGGAAGGAAGGACTGAGCATGTTGGTAAGTCAAGCCCTAAATAATTTTAACATCATTCCAGCTGTAACTTTCCATGGCTTCTTCTAACACTCTCATTTTAGAGATAAATTTGCAGCATCTTTTCGGGATGTTAATCCCAACGGTCCTCAAGGATGTAATAGGAAAGAGAGAAAAGTACATTTAAGGATATCCTGTGAGTGACGTGTGCTCCTACAATTGCTCTTGGTTATCATTGCATGCTTGAAATGCAGGAGTGCTCCACCAGCTCAAGGCATAGTCAGGCTGGGGATGGCACAAATATATCAGGGAAACCCTCTGCCCTACATGAAGGAGTTGGGCAAAGTCTGTCCAGGAAATGGCAGACACGATTCAGCCTCATGCCGACTGAGGCTGGTAAAGGGCAGGAGATGCTGGTGGCTACCTTGGCTAGTGCTGCCAAATGAGACGTTTTCTCCATGCAAAGTTGCAGAGTGAATTTTGTTTTGGCTTTAGGGACTATTTATGGTTTCAGGGAAAACATAACTGAAAGGAACGCAGAGCTCGGCAGCTGCTCGGCAGCTGAGACTCCCGCGCAGGGAAATTGTTTCCATTCACACTTCTGAGTCGGCAGGCAGGTCCTGATCCTGATTTAATGAAAACAATTCCTCGAAAGTCAAGTACATTTTTCTGACTGGCACATGGATGTGCTATTTTATCTGCAGAGTCTGATAGATAATGCTGAGTAAGTGTACACACGTATGTGTCAACTCATACACACACATGTACACACAGAGAGAAGAGGGACTTAATGTCAGATGTGAAACCCACCATCCATGAAAAAGTCTGGGTAAGAGATGATAGTGCCCCAAAGAGACACAGAGTAATGAAGTTATAAAGAGCTGGGAAATGTTGGTATTACTTTATTATAGTGGATTGAAGAGATCTTGTGAGCTAGTACTCTAAGGGTTGTATTCAATAAAAAAATAATACCTCTGGTTCCCACACATGGCCACTGAAGTACCAAAAAATCAATTTTAGTCATTGAATTGGGCCCTAAGGTGCAGCAAAATGGGTAAGATTCACAATAGCGCAGTAAGGAAAGATGTAGAGTCTCTGGCTGAGGAACATTTCCTCATTTCACTTCTAGTTTTACTCCACACAGCAGCAGGACTGATGGAACAACCCTCAGCTGCCCCAGAGGTTACCCATGGACCTTGCTGACACCCCAGCCTCATAGGGAAAGCCTTCTGCCTTCTCCCCAGTGCTAAAACTCACTGGAAACTGATGAATCTTATTGAAAAGCACCAGTGTGCATGCAATGGGCACGCTGTGGTGCTGTGGTTGTGCTTTGGGAGGCTGCAAAGGCAGTTCGGCATAATCACTGGAGCAGGATGCCTCCGGAAACATGGTTCCCTGCCGACTCAGTAGTCTGAGCTCAGTTTGGGCAGGTAACACCTTAAACACGTCTTTAACCAACACGGGAACTGAGGTGTAGAGTCACAGAATCACAGAATTGCCTGGATTGGAAAAGACTTTTGAGATCATCAAGTCCAATCATGAACCCAACACTGACAAGTCCCCGCCTAACCCATGTCCCTCAGCACTATGTCTACACTCAGTCAGATGCATCCACAGATGTAAATAATCCGAGGGGACTGGAAACTGGTTTTGAGATCAAATTTGAACAGAAAAGTGAAATTCCTCTGAAGAGAGAAAGGCTTGGAAACGCCTGCCAGAACTGACTGGCATTTCCAGGCAGCTCGGTCATGAGTTCAGCGTCTGTGTCAGTTCTCTCTTGTCTTTATTAGTGCTCTGAAGCACAGTGTCTGAAGCAAAAATTATTGAATTTTCACTAAACCCTTCCTACATGCAAAGGCTTTTTCTACTTTAATGTTCAAAAAAGTCCAAGTTGCAGCCACCATCTCTAGCATGTGCCCGTATCATTTCTCATTATAGGCTGAGGTCCAAAACCAATATGAATTAAATAAATATCCCACTGAGAGCTGTACTTTTGAAAATGGCCTTATTGCAGTGCAGATGTGCGCTATCTAAAACCAGCTTAAACCTTTTATTTTTTATATATATATATTTAAATTAAGAAAATAAAATAAGATCTAAATGTTATCCTGGAAGGAAGTGTATGCACTGGTGGATGTTTGATTTTCATTTTTCTCCCAGCATGCTCTATCCTTTCATCCTATAATGGTTCTTCTCTATTAATCCTTCTCAAAACCCACAGGTAGAGATGCTTATTGATAGAAGACCAACATGTATCTCGGTTTACAAGGCATATTAAAGGATACAAGTAACATATTTCTCTTGATGTCTTCTTATTAATGCAATTCCACTCAGAACAGTTTGGCATAAGAGGCATTGCCAGATGGAAGATAAAACTTCACTTTTATGGGTATTTTAAGGAAGAAAACATTTGGTTTGCATCCGGTCTAAACAAATAATATTTATTGCCCTAATGATTTGTATTTTATAAGCAGGATAACAAAAAGCACTGTCAATTACTTAGTATTTTAACAAGGCTTAAAAAAAAAAGATCTGATAACATCAAGTCATTTTAAAAGATCAAGTGTTTTTAAAGCTAAACTGTAACAGCCCAAAGCGATGGGTTGTTTACATAATAAAAATAAATAAACACTGACCACAGCTTGGCTGTATTTAAAGATTCTGTCATTTGTTACCACAAATCGCAGCTCACAGCATGCTTTGGGGACCCCAGTGTGTTACAGTTCACACACATCAAACAGCCGCCTTGGGGGCCCAGCGCACACCGTGGTGGAGGGATGGGGGGTTTCGGGGCTGCTTCTGGGTGGGTTTGGGGAGAAGTGTAGTAAATTCTGCAAGTCTGATTTTCCCAGGACATCAGCAGGTCTCTGGAGGTTGGTAAAGTTGATTCTGTGCTTACAAAGGCTGATCTTCCTCTGATCTTTACCCGTCAATAACTTGATTATGTTCATCTCCTTTATTGAAGATAAAAAAATTCCAGTTTTTTCTTATTTTGCTAGTTTGCCTCATGTTGCTGATTATTTTTCTGTTTAACACCTTTGCAGCCATTAGGTCTGCAAAACAGTGGATCCAAAGGTGTGATCTTTCCCCTGCAACAGAGCCACCTTCACCCCAAGTCCAGGACCTGCTTGGAACTCAGGGTTCCCAGAGGCACGACCTCCCATGCCCAGTGCCAGGCTCATCTCACTTTGATTTGAACAAAATGGCACGAGCTTTTCAACACTACTTCTCTCCTGGAACAACACACGGTGGAAATATTCTAAAAATTAAGGCCAAGTAACTAAAAATTTGATTAACCTTTCAAGGGATGTGGAAGGAGAAATAATTAAACTGATCACAGATTAGCTCCTCCTCCAGCACCTGAGCCCATCGGTCTTTGGCTGATGCCTGGGAGGATTTGAAGAGAAGCTCTTCAGAGAAGATCCTCAGAGTGACTGTAACCTGCTTTGTGTCATGCAAGACCTGCTGAAGGTTTTTCAGTGACACTGGTGACAACAGCACTGGGCAGGAATTGGCTTCTGAGACTGGTTCTGCACTGCAAAGAGTGGATCCAGATTGCCAAGGAATTTTGGAAGGAGAAAGGGCAGCATAATTTTTCTTTCTCCTCTTTTCTCATATAACTTGAGCCCTCTATAGCTCTTTGCAGTCACACCCATTACCAGATTTACGAATTTTCAACACCGCTGATGGACACTGCTGAAGACAGTGAAAACTCCATCCCTGCGAGGGACTTTGCATGAGACATCTTGAGAGAGCTGCTTCAATTCGGAGTTAGAGCAGGATTTTGGCAAGATAAGGAACAAAAACCTTCTTTGTCTGGCCTGTGATTATAGAAGCACTTGCAATCATGTTCACATCAACGACAATCTCTTTACATTTGTAGCCCAGCTTTGTGGCATCAACAAGTCAAAGGACCGACCTCTCCTGTCTCAGTGAGATCACACCAGCAGACAGGGTATGAGGAGGTTCCAAAGCTTGGAGCATTTTACATGTAAGCATGAAAAATAATTTTCATGCTCCTCAGGTAAGATTTCAGAGGTGTAGTTGGTTCTCTGACCAGGTAGATGGACACTTGGCATCCTGTTGAGCTGACTGCTTTTTCCAATTCTCTTCTGATCAAGCATCAAGGGCTAGATGAAGTTTCCCATTTTGGAGACTGGAGGAAAAGCAAAAGGAGGCCTTGAACACTGGTTAGGTTAAGGTTCTGTTGAAATAACATCAGATTTAATCTGACATATTCCACAGGACTTAATATTGATTTTCAAATAATCTGGAATGCTGTTTTTATAAACAATTATTGGCAAAGGGAGGCATTGTTTTTGGAAGCTCTCATATGTACAGTAAGGCTTTATTTCTTCTTGTTTTGAAGTGTGGCACGTCTTTTAAAAAATGCTGTTCAGGAAACATCTGCTATCAATTAAGGAGTAACACATTAAGGCATATTAAAGTGTATTCTTATTAGTGTTTCAGCAATAAAAAGAAAGGTTTTCTATTTGAATCATATGTTCTTTAACACATCTGCCAGCCATCTGAAACTTGCAAATGTTCCTCAATAAAAACATCTTCATAACCTTGTAAAAACTTAGTAATACATAGGGCTCTGTTGGTTTTGGTTTTTTTTTTTTTTTTTTTTTTTTAAAAACCCTTTATGCACTGAGTTCAGGTAATTCTCAAGCAGGTTATTGAGCTGATGCTGATATATTTAGGTAAGGACAGTGACTGCAGATGGTCTGTCTGGTCAGTCCCATTGAACTCTCTAAGGAGAAATTGTTAGAAAAGCAAACTTTATTTTTTTTCATTTTTATAAAAACAGAAAAGCAGAAAACTCTTTCACAGAAAAAACCTAGACTTTTCAGAAAAAAAACAAAAAACAAAAACCATTTGGGTTGGAAAAAAACTTGGACTTGGAAAAAAGACTTGGAAAGGGATGGTTGTGTATAAGGTAAAGAATAGTTTCTATGCATTAAACTCTGCTCTGTTCAGACTACATTTCCCACGACACTCTGTGGTCTCTTGCTGTTTAGCAAAGTGGTTGCATCCTGTGAGACCCTGGTCAGATGTGTAACAGATCTATATATAGGTCACAAAGGATCATCCTTACTTCAACTGCTGTGATTTCTGACTGTAAACTATCTCAAGCTCCAGAAAGGTGCATGAGACTCAAAAACTGAAGCCACTTAGTAAAAATGTGGTAATGTAGTAATAATACATAAACACAGAAACTATTTTTTACCAGAATGACCATGCAGATGACTCAGTTACCTGTGAGGACAGGTCAACATGGTACAAGATACTGGTGTTTAGGCACCTAACTCACCCTAAATCATCTTACTATACAATGAGGATGGTAGGGTAGACCAAGAGCACATCATCTTCACCAGTTCTGCTGGATAAAAATGTAGGCCACCTCTAGGAAGCTCTAAGTAATGTTCTTGACACTGGGACATGGTGCAAACAGTGTGATGTGAGATCCTGACATAGAGATGTCATGGGAATGGCATAAAGTGGGTGTGCTACACTCTTGGCCATTTCCCGATTGAACGAAGGCACCAGCAAGGTGTAGCTGCAGCATGGCCTCAGGAAAAGCCTGGGCTTGGCATTTATGGGCAGATGATTGTCTCCTTATGCAACTGAAGTTACTACTGTAACCCAGTAGTCCTCCAACCAGGACTGTGTACAGAGATTGACAAACTGGGCACCTGAATAGCACTGTTTGAAGAGACTCCTTGTTCCATCAAATACAGTTTATGCCTGATTATCTTTAAAGTTCCTTGGGAAACAGTTCATCTGACCTTGAAGAGGATAGGAGAGAACAAAAACCTGCCTGGGGAAAGAATCAACTGTTTTTATTGCTTTCCTTCTGTTAGTAAATGCTTTAAGCACAATCCCCAATAAGAGGGATTTAGGATATGAGCCCACTTTGAAAAACGCATTAAGTGGATCAGAAAATATGAAATATAGTTCCTGATAATGAACAACTAGCAAGTGAGAAGTGCTGAAGCCCAGTGAGAACAGGCTGGACTCTGCTAAGACTTTAGTTAAGGCTATTTAACCTGATTCCAGATTTGGAAATGGGTTGTACATGAAAGAGAAACTGTTGATTGTCTACAAGGAAGGTAGATGAGCAAATTCAGGTAGCTCTTTAAGGAACTGAATGCTAGAGATTGTTTTCTCTTCTGCCTCATGGGAATGACTATTAACTTGCTTGCAATAGATACAAAGGACAGAGTTGGGTTCCTCTGGGGACTATCCTGCAGAAAAACATGTTACAGTGAGATATTGAGATTTCATAGGAAAAAGACCCGTATAAATATCTTGGATGATTATTCCTACTCTTCTGCTGAGAGGTGGATGATATTTTTAAGCACATCTGATGGTGAGCATCTTTTCTAATGGGCTCAGATGAAACTTCATTCCCTCCTGGAAACATAGTGAAGAGACCTACAATGTTGAGTTCTTACACTGAAACCTATGATGATGCTTTTCATTTTCAAGGTTTGCAGCCACCACTGTCCCTTAACAAACCCTGAAATCCCTGCTCAGAAGGTTTTGCCAGGAGTAGGCAGCCACTGCAGTATTTCAGCTCTCCTCCAGCTGCCCTGCCAATGATGAATACTGTTTAATTACAAACCCAGAATTTCTGTCATTTCTCTCGACATGGCTTCTATTGGGGAAGATTAAACATCAGCCAAACATTACTGAATTACCTTTTTAAACCTATTATTTCAATGTGATTAACTTCTCTTCTTTTCATTTAGCTGTAAGCAAAATCTTGTTTACAAGGCAAAAAAAAAATGCATTTGCTATAATATCGGCAATAATAATAAAAATGAACATCACAGGGAAATAATTTATGTGTAAACCAGCATAAAAATGTCATTGATGCATGAGTTTCCTCTTCAATTAATAAAAAGGAGGAAATATTTAAAAACAATTTATCAAGGAAATATATACAGTTCATATATCATGCACTCACAAAGACTGTACTACTATCCATTCCACAAATAGCAGTGTGACCTGGACCATCGCACAGATGCTGGGTTCCTTTGTGTGACCTAATTTGGAGCAGTAGCCTAGGACAAGACTTTGACTTTGTACCAAATGAAGATCCTGGCTCAAAATACTGATAACACCACATTCGATTAAAATAGGTAACAATTAGTGCTGGTTGGATAACCCAAAATACATAAAATACAGCTGCCAATGATGCCAGCTGCATTATTTACCTTTCTTTGAGGTTGTTGTCATCACCCATAAACCCAAGTGATCTATTAATAAAGTATAAAATGTTATCTATTCTATGTATGATGGAGCCAAGTTTCAAAGTGGTCACAGAAATAAGACATGAGGATCTTGCAATTATCTCTTCAAAATAGTGTTACCCGCAAAATGAAGAGTTAAAATAAATCTAAAGGGGTAAGGTGGGGTGTGACTCCCCTACTAATCTTGGCTTTTCACAGTAGGTCAAGATGAAGGAGGTCTCTGAAGGCACATTCACTCTTGTTTCCTAATGTTCAGTAGTGGACAGGTATGGTTGGACTCTTTGATCTCAGAGGTCTTTTCCAACCAGGAGATTCTATGAGTCTATGTTGTTAGAAGATGGCTTTGGCTGTCCCTGCAGTGCAAATGTTAGATAAAGCAAGTGCATTTAGTGAACCAAAATCTATGTAAACACTTACAAACCAGCAAAGGTATTGGCAGTATTTGACAAGGTATTTATGCAGTGTATGAAAATGAGACAAAGGAAGAAAAATCTGTTTTCTCATAGTCATTTTTCTAAGCTACTTAACAGTGAGATGTTTTGAGGCAGGTAGCATCAATTTACTACAAACTTGTACAAAGCCTAACACACCAGGCACTGAGGGTGTTGAGCCCCATAGGATGGACCGTGTGCTTAAAATAAAACACATTGATAGGGCTTTGCAGGACGGAGGCTTTAAGGTGCAAATTGTTCCAAGTATTTCCATGAGTTTTAGTGTAGGTACAAAACCCAATGAAGGCGGGTGCAGAAGTATAAAACTGTTAAAAAGCAATCTTCCTGTTTTCTGTGTCTTGAACTTGTGTCCATTTTCTACTCAAATTTAATAGCTATATTTAAGGACCATGCTAATTCCTAAATCACAATTTTTCTCTTAAGGACCCAAGGAGTTGGAGATGAAAAAGAAAAGCACATCCTCATCAAATATCTGTATACGTAACAGTAACACACTTCAATATTTCAATTTCTTACAGGATATTTGAATGGGATATTTCACCTCAACACCAGCTGTTCCTGGAACATACACACAAGTGTTGTCTCTTCTACTTATAGCTCCTAATCATCAATTAATAAATAAATGGGACAGGCTAGAAATAGAGACAGTATCTGTTTTGTCTACCATAAAGATCTATGCTTCCTATTCTTGGTCTTTGTGAAATGTATCTCAGTCGTACACCACACAGACCAAAAAGATCCTTTGGGAAGATCACCTAGTTTAAAGCTGATGGAACTTTACTGACATCAATAGAACTACGTAGATTTACACAGTGGGAAACCTGGCCCTTTGTACAGACCCGGCACTGGAAAGCCAGATGTCTTTGGAGTCACATATGGAATCAAACTCACATTTAGAAGTTTCATTATTGAAGAAAAATGATAGAATACCTATGCTGAGCAGAGATATTGGCACTGCCACTTATATATTGAACCCTGTCCATTTGTTTGTGGGAATCTGAGAAAACCTTTTCCATTAATTACATCCCTACAAAGAAACTGATGTCTTTCCTGCACTTGGCGGTCTATAATTTACCTCCTACTGAAATGGAGTCTCTTTTTAAAGAGACCCATCCTGATTATAAAGTTATTTTTCTGGTTTTTAAATAATTATTTATTTTTATTGCATTTGCTATCTGAAAAGCATCTACAATGATTTTCAAGGGAAGGCAAATACAAAAACAAGGCTGGTTCTTAATCTCATTCTGTGCAGGAAGCTGATTCTAACAAAACATGTCATTGTCAGCAAGCTCAATTTACAATGGATTAGAAGTTAATTTTTTTCTTCTATTTTGTCTTACAGATATTGAACTTCAGGGGGTGGCAAGGAATGGGAGAAAAATAAAACTAACCAGGTAAGATTAAGTGCACCAGTTAAAGTTATCCCACTAACACATTTCTGTAGAAACCTGGTAACAAAGGCAAATTCCAAATTAAAATTTTGAAAAGGGAATTCAAGGTTTGCAGAACACGTGCTGCTACCTGAAAAAAAAAGGTTGTGCAGCTTTGTGGGCATTTGCCCCTCAAAATAAATAATCAGCAACACTATGGTCCTTCTGGCGACCAGTTGTGATGTGATGTGATGTCAAATCTGGGTGTGCTGGTTAAAGGCAGAAATGTAATTTGTTTCCCTGACAATTTTCAGAATTGTCCTTAGGTAAATGTGTGTGAAAATATATTTTTTTTTTAATTATATTGCCAGAAAATGGCACACTGTAAAAGCTTTTGTATCCTTCCAGATGATGTGTTTGGCCCTAGGACTCAACCACAGAAAAAACCTCTGTAGGGAGTTGGGTGCTGTTCAGAGGTATTGTCTCCTCTCCCCTGCCCTGGAGGAAAAGGAAGACTCAGAGCTACATACTGGGATTTTTTTTTTCCTGGTGTTGGAACAAGGTATAAATAATTGGGAACAAAGCACACGACAGTCACACAAGATGTGATAGGAGGTGTCTGCATTATTCCTTCTTGCTCCCCAGACCCACGACCCAGCATTCCCTGCATTGTGAACAGTGGATGCGGGGCTTAGGAACAGTTGTTGAGAAGACCCTGAAAATCCAGTTGTATTCAGTTTTGTACCTGAAAGGAGGAAAGGACACTTCTGACAAGAAAAAAGAGCAAAAGGGTCATTGGAAATGAGGCTGCTGGCCTGGAGCTGGGCTGTTTCCTTGCTTTTTCTCATGACCTGGGCACTATGGGCTCCTGGAAACTGCAGGTGGAGGGAAGTGCTGCTGCACATAGCTGGGATGTCACTGGGGAGGTGTGAGAAACCTGATCGTTTCTGTTTGCTGAAGCTACTTGTTAGCTCCCTCGTGGCTGACAAGTTTCCAGGGATATACTTATATCCCACCACCTGGGAAGGCTTCTCATCCCACTGGGGAAAAAAAAAAACCCACACAGGAAACCCATGTGATACTAAACAGGATTTTTCATCTAGAGAGGATGGAGAGAAACCATGTCTCCCACGTCTCTGCAGCAGGTGTTGGTTTAACCAGGCTCACTCACACTCCAAAAGCAATCCTGCAAGAGCAGACGTGGTGCTCAGTGGGGTTAACCATGGGCTTTGCAGCCTGCCCAGACCTCTGCTACACCAGGACTCTTCTGCCTGTCACAGCTGAGCTGCTCAGCTTAAATCTCCCAGGAAAGAGAAGCCCTTGGGTAGCCGTGGCTCACCCTCAGTTGCCCTCTCTTCCCTGGCTCACCCGGACTAGCCAACGCAGTTAAACACCATTTTTATGTATTGCAAAAACATTGCATGCGTTGAACCCAGCACACATCCCTACTGCAGACAGACTGTCCATGTCTGTCTGCCATATTGTCAGAGAAAAAGCACTTGCAACTGTTTCTCAATTGCAAGTAGACCCCTTGACTTCCTTCTCTCACATTTCTCTCTTTATTTCTTCCTTGCTCCAGTCTTCAAGAAATGAAGATACAGGTCCCACCCTGGCACCAGGGCTGCTGCTGGTGTCTGGTTTTGTCGGGTACATTTGGATGCTGCTGAGTTGGTATTTGGTTAAAGGAGCATCAAGGAGTGCAGCTGGGGCAGAGGGATGGGGTTTTCCATCTGGAGCAGGAGGAGATTGTAAGATTTTTTGTGCAGAGAAAGGAACACGGCACAAAGCATTTGACCTGCTCTTTCCTTAATTCTGGGTCCCACCTGCCTATCCCTGAGTTGTTTTGTGCAGCTGCAGATGGACTTTCTTTTGCAGTACAGCAAACAACAGCATGTACACATTAGAAATTACTGAGCCTGCCAGTTCTCAACCTAAACTGTGATCAGGATAGAAAGGCAAAGTACTCTGAGTCACTGCTGTTTGCTTTGTGTCCAGCCAGTTTGTCCATCGGTACTCCAAACAAGAAGTTTTCAATTCCTGCACTGGAAATACCAATTCTTCCCCCTGAAAATGCTAAAGGGATTCTTCTCTTCCCCTCCAAGGCTTCTTCTGGCCAGGACTTTAAAAAGTGACATTAAATTTTGCTGGCCAGGGAAAGCACCTGTCCCATGGTAGTTATTTTTAGTGGCGGAACTGACATCCAATACAGTAGCCCAAGTTATAAAACCTGGCCAGCATCATCTCACTGTGAGTTATGTTTTGTTTCAGTCTGATTAGCTGTAGTTAAAAAATGAGCTTTGAGGGCATATAAAAAGGAGAGCAGAAGGGTTGCTTAGAAGCATAAATCACACAAATATTAAATGGGAAAGTACATCCAAATTGGTACTTGTTTGCTCAAAGATATTTAAATTAAGGGAACTATCATCTCTTCTCAAGAAAGATAGTTCATAATTTCTTCTTATGAGACCTAAACCAGCGAAAACTTAAAGTAACACTATATAGCCCAACATAGAGAAAGGACAGCAGAACACTTTCCAGCTCCCTCTTTGGTTTCTCCATGGAAATGATGACGTCTTGAACACAAATTGGTCTTTTAAAGCCCTTGCTGATGGTGACAACTAACTGGAGGGCAAGAAAGTCCATCCCTAAATTGAGATTTTTTAGATTTGCAATATCCCACTGAGTTGATGGGGAAAAGAAGCTGCATTTTTCTTTCCTCAAATTTCAGTGAAAATACAGAAGAAAATTCAGTAGAAATAACTTTTTAAAACCATTTATCCTACAATCCAAGTCTTCTAGAAATATATGCAATGTTTTCATCTCCCTTTGTCTATGAGAGAGCTATAGCTGGGGTATTCAAGACCATATTTGTATTTTTCTGTGGTAAAACACAGAGGTTTCCATCTCAAAGCAAGCTCCCACTGGGGGAGGTACTGCACAAAGAGAGCCTGTGCCCAAAGCTGTGATAATCCAAGTGTCTGGGAGCAACAAGGAGTTGTCTTACATCTAACCCTGAGATTTTCCCCTTAGTGGTAACAGGCACAATCTTCTGCTTGTGATGGAACCCTAGGTAATAGCATTGCATGCTACGAGATGACTGGGTTTGCTCAAGGAAATGGTTATTTATTCACCTGTAAAACAAATGAGTGTTTTCTCTGAGTTGAAGTGTATGTTAGGAACATGTCTCTCCACATCTCCCTAAAGCTATATCTCATCTTCCAGCTATGATTCAACATTTCCCTAAGTGTGTTGGCAGCACTCAGCTTGAAAGGTGATACTGTACCAGGCTTTCCAGTTCTTCACCTGAGCAATAGTCACAGCCCTCCACCGCCATCAGGGCTCTGAATAATGTTCACTGCTGAATGCTCACATCATTTTTCATCAGCCACTTCTGTTGGCTTCATCTCCTTTTTTGTACACATAACCAATATGCTTTAATAGTTTCCAGTAGATCCATTAGGATTTTCTCCCCAGTCTCCCTGGTAAATACGACAGCAGTATCACAGGCTCAGTTTGAGTTAAGCCCTCCATATGCTGAGCATCCCTCCTCCTGCACTGCCATCCATGTTTCCTTTTGCTCACTCTGCTGAGTTTCATTTTCAGTAATTATTAGTAGGAGTGTTTTTTTCTTCTTGAACAGTGGAAAATGAAAATGCATAGTTTGGGGGCTTGTTTTAATTAGACAGTTTTATATAAAAATCTGCTATCGCATCTTTGTATAGAACCTGCTTCAAAGAAAACAAGAAAGAATGTTGGTTTGCTCTGGTTTAGTTCTAAGTTTTTCAGTGGCTTTACCCCTTGGTAGATTAATTGAAGTGATGCTAAACCAGACACAAACATGGTCTGCGATACTTTAAAATATTAAAAATGAATTAAATTATTCCAAGAAAGCAACTCATCAAAAACTGCTCAGGAAAACAGAGTTAGATTATCAGGCAGGAATAGGAAGAGTTTCTTCTTCCAATACTTCAGTGTAGTCAGGGTTTAACACAGGTTTAGGCATAGACTGAGGTATCCAGTGCATCTGACTAAACCAGACCGAGCTCCTCCAGCAGCTGGTTGTTAAATATGTTTAAAAGAGTAGTAGTTGGGATCAGCTTGCACTGGGCTGTTGCAGGCATAAAGATGTCACTGCAGGCAGCACCCTTGCCACAGTGACAGCCAGGCCAAAGCCTGCATCAATAAAATCCGTCAGTGTTTACCTTGAAAATGCTCCAATGCGTCAATTCGTGTTGCCTCCTATTTCAAGGCTGGGGGAGATGCTTTCCAACTGCTGTGCCTCAGGCTTGTGAAATATTATATGGTGAAGTGAAATGCATGTTTATTTTAACAATAATAGCTTTACATGAGGAGAAGCCCTGATAGACTTGTTTAGAAAGATGTTAGTGGCTGTAGTGATGGAGCGAGGGAAGAGCAGAGCTGTGCCCAGGCTCAGTGCACAGCACAGGCTTAGCCACGCATATGGGTGAGTGACTGGAACTGCATCAGTTAATACCAGTGAGACCATGTTCTGTTTTCCACTCCAGCCATGTTTTCTCCAGCACCTTGTCTATGATTTCCATGTTTTCCATTCAGTTTGTTCAAGTTACAAATTACAAACTGGATCTTGAGTTCTTTGCTATCGGCAGCGTGGCTCAGCCCAAGCATATGCAGAGAGATGCTCATTCAGCTCCACATCTTGACTTGGAATTCCAAACTCACTCACAGTTCATGGCTTTCCAGAGATTTGATTGAATTTGGACTCCTCTCTTATTTTCATTGCTTAACTTAAAGCATTTACCAGCTTACAGTTGAAACTCAGAGCCAGCCTCACAAGCCACCCCACATTATTTTTAACTCAACCAACCTATGAGAGGAGATTCTAAATCCTATCTGGAGAGAGGCAAACTTCCAAAAGAAGGGGAGGTCAGATTTGCTGTACGGGAACATCCAAAAATCTTGGGCACCTCTCCAAATTTTATCTAGCTCAAACAAAACTGACCTCTAACCTGGAAAGCCAACAAGTGATCCCAAGATGCCAGCTGGATTAGGAGCAAGAACACAGTCTTGGGTGGTAGTCTTGAGCCTGCAGTTTTGTTTTCAGTCAGCAGCCATGAGCCCAAAATTGATGATTTTATCACTTCAAAAATTTTGGTGCGATCCAAGGCTCTGAACACAGGTGAGAATTCATCATTTCCTCTAATGGAAAAAAAAAACAGAGAGACACCTTTGTTCCCCTGAGCTGACCTCCTGAGGGCCAGGAGAGCCTGGATCCAGCTCTGGGCACCATGTGCCACCAGTAACATGGGACACACTGGTGACTGCGAAAGGGAATGGCTGTGAGGATACAAAACAGCTACTGAAGAAAGTGCAAAGACTTGGATTTGTGCAAGGTGGGAAGAAGAAAGACAAGGTACAAGGATGCAGCTAGGGGCACGTGGTGGTGACATCCCCAATAGCTGTCCTATAATCTGTTAGAGGTGACCATAAAAAGAGAGATGATTGTTTCTTTTCTTTGTCCCTGGGGGAAAAAAAAAAAAATTAATTGACCTAAGTCATAATTTACGGGTATTGGGGAAATGATACAAGTTAAAGATTTGGAATAATCTACCAGGGGAAGATGTGGGTTCCTTTTCAATGAGTATTTAAAGACAGTCCTTCCAGAAAGGACACAGCTTTGTGCTGTGGCCAGGGCAACGCTGAGCTTTCTGCTCTCCAGCCCAGCCCAGAAGAAACAGAATAAAATGGGGAGATTTCCTTCTCCCAGAGGCCAAGGTGGAAACAGACCACCATGACCATCTGGGTGGTACTGAGCCTGTTTCACCCCCTACATCTCATTCAGTTTGTCTTTGTTGTTTTAACATACAGGGAAGGGGCTTTGGCATCTGTTCTACCAACAGACAAAAAGGGAAGAAGATCTTTTTTCTGAACTAAATTTGCATCTTTTACTGATCCATTCTATTTGCATCCTCCCCTCCTTGGAGAGGCTAAAGTTGGAGTGTGGGACAATACACATCTGCAAAATATTTGTTTATAAATTGGACTGTAGAAATTTTTGTTGCTAAAAACTCGCAGCTTATTGATCTAAACTCACCTTGCCCCCAACCAAGGACTAAGTGTTACATGAATAATACAGCCAGGCTGTAACAGCACTGCAAACTGGACAGGATCAGAGACTGCAATGAGAGTGTAATCTAAGTAAAAACACTGGATCTGTCTGTTTGTGGATCTAATAAATTATGTTGGAATTGTGCAGTTATAAATCCAGGCTGTCCAGTAAACCCAACAACTAATTTGTCAGTCGCTCGTCTAGCAATCTGACTCTCCGTTGCAATTGCTCACCATGCAGATAACAAGGTGCCTTACAAATCTCTTGGTTAAATGTCATTTGTTTCAGTGCCATAACATGCTACGGATCATTGCTCACACACAGTAACCCAATTATATTAACCTGTGCAGCAATACGGTGTAATGACATGACATTAATGCGAACACTTCAGAGGTTTCCAACAATTTGGTCTTTTCTCTGAAGAAGGTTTTCTCCTTGAGCACCTTTCTCCTTCTTTCCTCCCTCCCCCAACGCTTAGAGGCAAAGCAACATATCTACCCAAACACATCTAAAATCATCATAATTTCCCAAATAACTGAAACTCATTCACAGCTTGGAAAGCAGGATTGAGCCATATTGCTTGTTGGAATCTCTCCAAATCATAAGTATTTCTGTTTCTTAGGCTCTGACTTCTCTTTGGCATTTTTATAAGAATACCTTTTAAATACAACCCCTTACATTTTGTCAATATTGATCATGTGACCTTACAGTAGCAGGGGAAGACAGCACTTTTAAAACACACAGAAGGAAAAGAAAAAAAAAAAGTCTACTGTAAAAAGAAGCAGTTATTATTTTCCAGTATCAGAAAAAAAGCTGGTTAAATATGCTAACAAGTCTCTTGGCTGATTTGCCTTCTGTTTGCTTTGCTGCAATAGGCACTGAGTAACAAACCAGAGACAACAAGGTAAATTTGATAAAATCATGATGTTCAGACACCTGAGCTTCTGGGTGAGCTTCATAAAAGTAGTGAAGGAGGTTATTTTATAATAATGAGTAGAGTATTTTTTTATATATAAAAGGCAAATTAATTATAAAGTATTACTGAAAACCTCCTTTATTCTTATTTCTGAGAGAAAAATAGAACACCACTGCCTAGTTTCACTGGCTGTCACTGAAAAGAATTCCAGAGCACTGTACAGAGGGTGCAAGAGGATAACCAGCCAGCTCAGAGTGGGATGCAGGTCCGATGGAAAGATGTGAAGGATTTAGAGCTCTGTCTCATGGTGGTAGCTGTTTTCCATCATTACAGTGTATAGTGGGGATATGGGACAGATTCTGATCCTCTGGTGGTCCTTCACTCTCCAAATGGTTTGCTGGTGCAGATGACACCACAAGTGGAGTAAAGTGCTCACAGCCTGTGCTCAGAATATGCCCCTATATTTTTGTGTATTTATGGCTTTTTTTTTTCTCAGTTTCTGCAGGGAAGGCAAGTAACCCTATCACAAGCATTGGGCTAAACTTGCTGATATCAGCTAAACTGAACTTCTTCCAGTAGGAAGAGTTTTAGTAAGTAAAGAAATAAAGAGGCTCATCTATGACAAATCTTACCTGACACAAACATGTTTTGATCAGCCCGACACAATGTGTAACAGGCGCATCTAAATATTATGAAGAAATATGTGGCGATCAGCTCCAAATACACGGCCTGTAATGTATACTTGCTAAATTCTTTCCATTGTGCTCTTAAATGCATCCAGCTGTCCATACGTTAAAGTTAAATATACTGTACTATAAAACTGAACTGAGAGTGGAAACTATTAAAATAAACCCAGCTATTTCCCTGCTCCCTCTCTCCCTCCCAATCAAGTATATTTTAGTTGGGGAAGGAGGAGAGTTATAACAACATTATTTGATGTGGTGCATGGCAATGTCAGGGGGAGAGGGGAGCATGAGCAGCAGGGAATGGGAGCAGCTCTGATCGGATGAGCCAGGAGAAATGGGGTGAATATTCTGGGTGACCTCAGGGTGGGGGCAAAGAATCCTTCTTGTGAGGAGCAAACAAAACCCTGCCTGACTGGATTTGCCATGCATAAAAAAGATATATGGGAAAAGGCAGGGAGAGGGTGATGAAGGGGGAGGTCTTGGAGGGCTGTGTTCATCTGTTTCATAAAGGAACAAAACATCTTTTTTCTTTTAAAAGAGCTTTGGGGTCCATGGGTTGCAAAGCGTGTCCTAACAACTGATTTTGTTTGGCTTTATCATTAACTGCTATGGAAAAAGCAGAGATACAACAGCAAGAAGAATGTAAACAAGAATGATTTGCAGTACTTGGGGGCAGTGCAGATTCACGTCTCATGTTCTAGGATTAGAATATCAAACTGAAAGCTCTCTTATCCAGGGGCTGGAGCAAGAGGAACATGACAGAAAAGAAATACCTTCCAAGAAAATAGCTTTCTTCTAATTGATTTTCACCCCATTTTTGAAGGAAATGAGGCTTGTATTGTCTGTCTGTCTGACACGCAATCTCCGTAATTTTGTTTTGTTTTGTTTTAAATGAGCAAAAGACAGATACCAAACACGGGGCTCAAAAAAAGCTGAAGAAAGGTAATTACAGCTCAGCCTTTGTCCATTTTGAGAGGTAGCAGCCAGGTAACCTGTTGAGCCACCTGCCCAGCCAAAGAGTCAAAGGATGCAAGAGGGCTGGCTTCAACGTTGATCAAGCCAAAAGTGAATATATTGCACTTTCTTTTGTCTCTGTTTTGCTTAAAGCAATGCCCATACAGAGCAGGGAAGTATCTCCTGGTCACTCTGTTACTGCAGGGACATGGAAGTCCCTCAACCTGTGGAGGTCCCCAGCAGCCAGAGGATGAGCCTCGTTCTGGAACTTAACCCCCCATTCCCAAGCACTCCACTGGACACTCCATTGGACTTCATTTCATGGGAAATTTGCCAGAGTTTTAATTATGCATAATTGTGTTGGTTAACATGCTCATTTAAAAATACCAAAGAAAACAAATCTGGACAGCAGAAAAGGGAAATGTGGTTGTGAGCAGCAACATGAACTGATGGCAAAGCCCTTATAGAGTTTTTCCCCTTTCTGTATGTGAGCATGTGTTTAGCCTAAATTATTGCCCAGATCAGGTGAAGGTCCTTATTTAAACACCACGGCTGAACAAGTGCAAATCAGTTTTGTCCTCCAGTACCTTTCAGTAAGTAATAAATATTTTTTTTTTTTTTAAAGAAACTTTTTCAACGTCACTTTTACAACACACCAGAGCTGCTCTCTGATGTGTTTTAGATTTATACCACTGTAGTGCTATGCAAACACTGGCTGCATCATACCTGTACAGTGTGTTGGATGCTGGGAGAGTACCAGTACCTCCTCAGCCAGAGCATTTACTCCTTGTCAGGGCTGGAAACCAGGCTTCATATACCCCATTTTATTGAACTTTGCAAAACGAAAAACCATAAAAATCCGAAGTGGGAGTGGAGTTTTGCTCTGTTCTCATGGAATCACTTGAAAATTTTTTGTTGTTGTTTCCTTTTGTTTTGGTCACAAAATTTTGGAGTTGTTTTTCTGAACATGAATGTTTGCCAAAAAAATCCTATCTATAAACAAATTATGTATCATGAGAACATCCATTTCAACAGCTATTTTCGTATCATAAACAGACCACAGTTGAAGGCAATGGTCACTTTGAAAGAGGATGAAAATAATGCCTGGGTTGGCTGTTGGTAGGACAAGAAGCGGTAGGTTTAAAATTGAACAAACAAGATTGAGATGAAACACAAAGAGCAAGAACTGAGTGCTTCATACAGTGCAGTTGGGTTCAAATCTTTGCTGGTTATTCATGCACAAAGTGCATGTGATCCTGTTTCCTGCTCTGTTGACATCTATCAACAGTAAGGTGTTTTTCCAGGACTGTGAAGTAATCCACTTAGTCCCCAATTATTTAATGCTGTGCAACTATCTTGTTGCTGTTTGTCCTCTGACAGCTCAGGCAGCAGCAATACAACATATCTGAACCCTTAAGTATGTCTGCGTGGAGGCTCGCTAGCAAACGCTGCAAAGGTCAGAGCCTCTCGGGGTGTCAGTGACAGAGGAGTCTGTGGAGAAACTTTCTGGGATGAGGTGAGTGATGGATAAATCAGCTGCCTGTATGGATGAACATATGGGCACAGAAAGCAGCTCGGTTACTGAGATTTTGCCAAAAAGGAAGAGAAGGTGGAGGAAGATGTTTCTGATACGAAGTGTCCAGCATATATCATTGGCACTTTGCTTTGGCACTTTTTAAAATAGATGTCCCTCTGTCACGCTTACGCATTTGGGATGCACAGGAATAGCAAACTCAAGTCATGTTAACGTGTCCTAGGATCACACCAGCAATAGCTTTCTTAGCTCCCATGGCCTCAAATCCTTCTCTCATGTCATACACTTGAGATGGGAGTGCAATGCACTCTGCCAAATATCAGCTTTCAGGAGTATTTGGTATCAGCCTACAACTATCAAAAGGCAAATTAAAGGTGAACTAGAGTCATCTGTACAGTGGACAGTGCAAATGTGTGAGATAAAGAGTATTTTGACGCCAATCAAATTTGCTTCCTCCCTCTCCTTCCTTCCTGGTTTAGATAGAAAAAGAAAAAAAAGCTTTTCAAAAGCCATTTCTATTGTTACCTTGTAATCAGCTAGAATTTTTCCTCGTCTTGCTCAATGATTCCCCTGCACGTGTTATTTGATTTTTTCATTAGTAGCCATCTTTGTTTCAAAGTAAGTAAATGTACTTTGCATTTCCATGGTTGGGTTTGATCCAAAGATTTCCAACAGCTTCATGGATGGGGTTTCAGCACCTTAGAGGGAGAAGAAATTCGCTATTTTCTAGTTCAAGACCTGAATGCCCTACCTCAACCATCACAACCTTTCACCTTAGTCAGTCACTTAATGCCTGGGAAATGAGAATTTAATTTCCTGACTTTGAAGCATTTTACTCTTAGGTTGCACAGAGGAGCTGGGGAGTGGGGAACCAGGTCTTTTGCAGTGCAGAGATGTGAAACGATGCGTCCTCACCATGCAGCAGCTCAGTGGAAGCCTGGAGGACTCCCCAGCTCCTCCACAACTGCTCTCTTTTCTATCCCTGCCAGGAAATGTCTCCTTTTTATTTCCTGCCATCCTTGTCAGATGTAGGAAGAACAAAACCGTGCCCATGCCATCCATGTTAGGCTGGGATTTTCAGAGGTATATGAAGAAGTTTGGTGACTGATTCCCACTGAAAAATATGTTGCAAATGGACATTTAATGCTCCCTGGCTCCACTGACAGCCTCATCCCTTGCTGGGTTAATGGCCTTACATTCTTTCCCTTCCCAAGCTTGATGCAATTGTTTTATAAAAGTTGCACAGCCCACCCCATGACAATCTTTCACCAGCTTTAAAATCCTTTTTGGTTCAGGTCTTGCAGTATTTGCTAGACTGAAGTAATTTGACAGAGTGGGGATTGTTGGCCTTTGCTCAGCCAGTAGGTAAATAAAAGCCCAGCTCCCTTTTCTTCTGCTAAGAGTAAAATGATGCATTGACAAAGGGTACGGTGCATATTCACCTCCATTCATCCCTCCTGTTACTCATTTCCGTCGGACCATGAGGATGTCCCCATTCAATTACTTCTGGTAAGGACACGACCTGTAGAGAGGTGTGTGGTTAAATGGCAGAGTAGAGCGGGGCATGAGCAGTGACAGGCGGACAGTGCGCCATTTACAGCAAACTCACGAGTGTTTTAGAAAGGAATATAATGAAGAAAGCACTGACTTTTCCTAGGCCTGCTGCTGCTCTTCAGATGACCTTGGAACAAACATATTCCTATTCCTATTCCTATTCCTATTCCTATTCCTATTCCTATTCCTATTCCCACACAGATATCCACATGCCCTTTTTCTCTTCTCATTCCCTCCATTGCCTAATTGGTAATTTACAGGTTGAATTTCTGCAATTTAAAAAAACCAACATGAGGAGAGAGTTGAAGCTGCAGGGTGATATTTGCAGATGGTTGTGGTAAAGCCCTGCAGAATTTATGCTCATCTGTAACCAAATACTTTCAGACTAAATTTCGGGGGAGCCCTAGTGCTGGCCGTAAGCAGCCTGAGAGAGCCCACACCCACCTTGCTGAACTCCTGGGCTGACAGACACAGGTTACTTGCAAAATTATCTTTTTTTTTTTTTTTTTTTTTTTTTTTTTTTTGCCACTGTAGCTTATGATGCCTTGCTGGAGGTCAACATTTGTAAGGAGATGAAATCTCTGATGTACTTAACTGCAGGCAGACCGCCACTGCCTACTGACAAAGCATTTCTAAGGAAGATTAAGGTTTTGCTACACTTTAATTAGGGAACCAGGGAGAATTAGAGGTGTGACTGCATCCAGGAGCTTCATAACGGAGCCCTCCTTGTCTCTAATGCATGAACCATTAATAACTATTTCACAGGATTTTGTCCTGAATATAGATTCAGTAGTCCCAAAACAACAATTAAAGATCTGTTAATGACAACAGACAAACTGAGAGATAAAGAGATTTGTAGGAGCTGGATTTTCCTGCAATGGTACTAGCCAGAGCAAACTTTCTACCTCCATAAACATTTTTTACTCCAGGCCCACTGGCCATCTCCTCAACTGGTATCTGACTGATTTGCTGCCGTGACTTCAGCAAAGCTACGCTGATTGCCACCAGCACGAGGCAAGGCTGTTGGCAGAACATGCTCAGCACCTTCTTCGTTCTTGGGTATTCAAATGCTCTAAGCAACTAACAAAACCACTGCTTTATAACTGTCTTGTAACTGAATTTCAAACCCATTTTTATCCTGTATAAAGTGACTCTTCTATCTTTTAAACAGTAAATAATCTCTGCAAAGCCCCCTTCTTGTTCCATGTGAGAGGATCAAGAGGAAAGAAGGAAGATGCAGCCACTTCAGGAAAAAAAAATCCCAAACCAGTCCAATTGGCTGGGGGGCAGATAATTTTCACAGCAGCAGCCTCAGGTTTATAAACAGATTGATTTAATTTATCTATTTATTTTGTGGATGTTTTTTTCAAAAATCCAAAGGGAAGCATGCTACAAAAAGAAATGCTGTCACTGGGAAGTTAGTCATTAACAGCCAAGTGTCTCCCAGGCAAGACAGAGGTGCTGCAGCCTCTCTGAAGTTTGCATGTCATTACAGAAGGATGTTGTGATGTGACAGAAGACACAGGGATTTAAGACACATCTTTTCCTTGCCCAGGGTCCCCTCTGCTTCTACGGTGTTTATATGGGATCACTGAGCTATATCAAGCATTCAGTATCAAATGCATGAAGTACTATCCACATGCATCACCCGTCAAGAAAGATTAACTTTTCACTGTACAGCAGCACAGAAATACTCCCAGGGCAAAGAAGGACTGCCCAGACAGAGATCTTTCTTTTTCTTCTCCCCATTCCTCTTATTAAAACTGTAGGTTGCTGATGGAAATGGCTTATTCATCATGGAGATGAATAGCCAGGAGCTAATTTGCTGCAGGAATTGATTCTGTTGTGGTTCTAGATAGAACAGTGATCTGACAGCACCTTAGAAGTGCTTAAACTACTTTGCTGAATCAAGTCTGATTCCAGAATTGGATTAAAAACATAAATGATATGGAATTTAATGTTAATTATTTAGTACTGTAGCTGCCCTTGAGGGGTTAAGCAAAATATCTTGTCTCTTTACCCCCTAAATCCCTCCCAGAGCCAGCCACAACCTCACAATTCAATTTACAGAATCACAGAATCATTTAATCACCAGGGAGGTCAGGATTTCTCTGGGGACCTGGGTTTCAGCTGTGATCAGGTTCACCACTGTTGTCCTTGAGGACACAAATTGGGTAGCTCCAGGTCCACAGCCAGGTTTGGTGCCCATCCCCATGGTCACAGTGAGGTCAGGAGGTGCAACTCTCCCCAAGGTGGTTTTGCTGTGTCTCACAACTTCCCTGCCATCCTCCACTGACCACACTGGGCATGTTCAATGGGGTGGTTCATTTTGCACGTTCTTCTCCTGGGCCATCACCCCTGAGCAGAGCATAAATCCTCACTTAACAGTATTTTTTTTTCTTTCTGTGTTTTAACAGCAGCGGGTGCAGAGGGAGACGCTCCGGTGAGCATCGCTGCTCCACTCACCAGCAGCACGCTGCCTGCTTGTTTTAAACGAGTCAGCCAGTACCCTTGAAATCAAAGCACTTAAAACAATCTGGGAAGGACAGCTTGGCATGGCTGACTGTTGAGAGTGCTCCAGGAGGAACCAGCAGCGTCCTCTTTAGAAACACAAGCCAGGCTTGCAGCAGCGTCAAAACCAGGAGAGCCAGTGCTGGCTCCCAGCTCTGGCTAAGAAGTGATCTGGCTTTAGTGATTCTGGTGTGCAAAGAAATGGTTCCTGAGGTCTACATGGCTTTGATGGACGCAAGCAAGGAGAAAGCATTCACAGTGCAAAGCTGTTTTGCTGTCTCTGGGCCCACATTTCTCAGAGGAATTGAGTAACAGGCTTAGGGATGTTTTTCTCAGCACAAGATCCATGGTTATACCTCATGTGTATCTCAACTAATCTAATCACAACATGTTAATGAAACTAGACCTAAAAGAGTAACCAATAATCAATACCAGAATGCTCAAACATTATGTACCATGGACCTAACACCCTTATCTTCCATGCTTGTTTTCATTTTTCAGGACCTTTTTATTTTCTTCTGCAGAACACTCAAGTGGAATGATTAACTTCACTTTAAAGCTCTAGCAACATTTTTAAAAATCCCCTTTTGGTGATATTTTAGTGACGATTCACTGCCAGTAGCCATTAAAACAATTTAACGTGGCATTTCAGAGTAGAACTAAAAGACAAGAGACCTGAGTTCAAAGACTGAGCTGTTGCTGAACTGCTGCTTCCACAATTAGTGCGTTTCTTTCCGCAAGCAATGGATGATAGAAGCAATTTTCCAAAGAGAAGGAAAAAGCACTTTGCACTGACAGGAGATTCAGAGGGAGGGGAGGAGGCAGGGGAAGTTCACTGTTTGATGCCCTTAATCCTATTAACTGTAGAACCATCCCAAAGCAGGAGTGGAAGAGTTCCTGAAACAGGGACAGAAGAGAAGACTGCATTTTCTTCTTGGCCTTCCTCAAAAATTAAACCAATCTTTTTTCTGTTTTATTGTGCCAAGACCTGCTTACACAGAGAACACGAGTTGCCTGACAGTGGTGACAAGCTTAGATACATCACTCGGATACAATAGAGATGGACACACAAAACTGCTCCCAGTCTCAGAAGAGATTGATGATCCTCAGATACATGGACAACCACGCAAAGAAGGGGTCTAGATCATGTTTTTTCCTGTATTTTGCAACTGGAATTTATTTTTTCAGAATAATTTCATACTTAACATGAGGCCCACTGTTCAGCCTGGGAAACATGAACCATCTTGGCCCTAAATGCTATTTTTCTGCTTTACCAGAGGGAAGAGCTCTTCCTTCGTTCACCTTTTTGTACTTCACCTCACAGAACAAGCTCCTCAGACATGCTTGCAATCTGTTGGTACAAATATAATGCTAAAAATTAAAATGTGCTTGAAAGAGCAAAGAGAGCCTATTTTACAACATTTATCATTTTAGACCAACACTTCTGATACTCCAAATCCTCCAACCTGCAATATGAAGGCTCATTGTAAGACACTAACAACCAATATCAATGTACTCAGCTTGATATGACTAGTTCTGGATGCAAACACAGAAATAATGTAATAAGCTTCTTGGTTGCAGCCACATAGAAACATCCCCCACCAAAAAAAAAAAAAAAAAAAAGAAAAAACCTACCCCCAAACTTGACTCATTTTTTTTTTTTTTTAAAGAAAAAGGCAATTTTTCACATTTTAATAGCTTTCATTCCATGTCTTAATAAATGCATGTTTGTTGATTTGTGTAAGCATGATGTAGGATTCTGCAAATGAATGTAATCTGCAACAAGGGGATAGCTAACCACTAGCTAACACTTTTGAATAATGAATACCTACTGTATCAGATGGACGCTATTCATAATAATTCCTTGCTTTTCTCATTTTGTCGTGTACAGTAGCGATTAATCAATTTGCAGTGTTATGTCACCCGCAACAAATTGCTAGCACCAAGACAAATTTATTGCTTTATGATAAAAGAACTTGTTTAGGTAGAAATAAATTAAATTTGGGGGTTGTTATTTGAGTTTGAGGTTTACATATATGACCCACGCTGCACAGGCCAGCAGAGGTAAGGGTATCCAATTATTACACTCATGTTTTGAGGATAGTTCAAAGAGATGCAAAAGCAAATGATAAGTTTGTACAGCTAACTAGTCCTTGAAGAGAGTGAGTCCTCCTGGGAACTCTCTGTGCCATGAGTGAGGCTCTTCAGAAGAATTTGGAAGGATTATCAGTGAACAGTTGTGCGTTCAGTGTTTCTCCCATTTTAAGATGGTTTGATGCACTTTGTTCTGGCGGATCTAGGGGAGAAGCAACTCCCAGAGCCCTGACAAGTGTCATTTTCAGAATCACAGAATCATTAAGGTTGGAAAAGACCTCTAAGATCATTCAGTCCAACTGTCAACTCAACATCACCATGCCCACTAAAAAATATCCCTGAGTGCTACATCTACATGTTTCTTGAGCACTTCTAGGGAAGGTGAATCCACCACTTCCCTGGGCAGCCTGTTCCAATGTCTGACCACTCTCTCAGAGAAGAAACTTTTCCCAACATCCAACCTTAACCTCCCCTGGTGCAACTTGAGGCCATTGCCTCTAGTCCTATTACTGGTTACCTGGGAGAAGAGACCAGCCTCCACCTCATTACAGCCTCCTTTCCAGGAGTTGTAGAGAGGGAGAAGACAACTCTTATTCTGAAGGTTGTGTTGTTTTTGTGGAAAGGGACTGAGCAGAAATAGCTTTCCAGGAAAGAGACAGGAAGATGTGTCTGCCAGGCTGTGTGCTGCCCTGCTATCTCTCTCTGCAGGTGATGCAAACGTGTTCAATGAACCTCCTGGCCGTGAGCACAGCAGCCAAAGGTTCTGTGCTGGAAACCAAGCGCTTCTCGCTCCTTCAACTGGATGTAGTCTTTGGGATTGCTTCCCAAGGTGCTCAGCAGACATGGCCAGCCTTGAGAGTTCAAAGGTTGATTAACTTCTAGTAATAAGAATGCCCAATTTGCCGCTGTTATTTTATTTTATTTTATTTTATTTTA